>NC_062275.1:34655224-34955224 GCF_916048215.2 Malus sylvestris
AAGATCTGTCAATTGTTTATTTGTTCTGGCTCCTGATAATTATCTAGCTAATGTGAGTGTAAGCAACTTGTTGTTTTGCAAGTTGCAAGTAAGCAAGTGTGTGATCAACCGACAGATGGATATTAATTATTTCATATGTGCAATGTATCCCAGTTCCTATCTAATAGGGGATTACATAAACTATCAGCAAAGAAGTGTTTTAGTCTTAGTAAACCGCTTTAATTAAGAACTTGTGTCTCAAGCCGAATGCCTAATACTAGTACAAAAAAGGCTTTGCGCAACGTAGGACATTCGTCGCGCAAAGTCAAAAAACGTCGCGCAAAACGTAGCACAACGAACCCACGTCGCGCACCGACCGTCGCGTCAAGGCAGTGAAGGAAAGGTTTGCGCGACGCAGAAGTGACCTGCGTCGCGCAAAACCACTTCGCGGGACGTAGGTCTACGTCGCGCAAAACATTTTCACGCGACGTAGGTCTGCATTGCGCAAAACCACTTCACACGACGTAGTACTGTGTCGTGCAAAACCACTTCGCGCGACGTAGGTTTGCGTCACTCAAAACCACTTCGCGCGACATAGGTCTGCGTCGCGCAAAACCACTTCGCGCGACGTAGGTCTGTGTCATGCAAAACTTTTTTTTATGTCGCGCGAAGTGGTTTTGCGCGACACAGTACTACGTCGTGCAAAAAAAAAAATTTTTTTTTTTTGGGCAAAGAAATTTTTTATTTAATTTTTAATAAATATTGTAATTAAATTCTAAACAATAATTAATAAACCAAGAAAAGGTATTTAATTATACAATATATGAAAATGTACATACAAGATGTTCGAACAAAAAAGAAAAACTACAGGTCTTTAGGTTTAATACATCATGCTACTAGGTATCAGCTGGGCGAAGTGGCTGAGAAGTCGAAGGTGGAGCAAGATTAGGTTCTGGCATCGGGATTTGGAGGCCGGACATCGCTAAGGCCTGAACAATCATATTCATCCTCTCGTTCTGGGCCACAAGCTGACCTCTTAAGGTTGTCACTTCCTCCTTCAGGGAATTGACCTCTAATGTGGACGATCTGGAAGAGGATGCACCCGTCTCACGAACCCCCGCCTTCCCCATACACCGAACAACCTTGCCATGACGACGACCCAACTTCTGATCCAGGACCTCAGTCACGATCTTAAGATCTGCATCCTCGGGTACAATGACGTCCTTGATCGGGGTCTCTGGTAGAAGCTGCGATGTTGCTTCTTGGAGAATAACAGTGCTCTTTTCCACCATATCGCCCTGTAATAATAAAGAAAAAACATATAATGTTTAATAACAAAATATAAATAATATTTGAACAATTCATAAAAATAAGAATAATAACAATTACATATACTTACAAGAAGCTACTCAGCGATCTCTTTGCCGGGTCGAATGTAAACATCCTTGAACAGGTCAATCTGTGGGAACTTAGAACCCTCCTGAAGAAAAAAACATTAATAATAAAAAATAAATTGTATAAAATTTAAAAATTAATATACTTTTACCTGACGTCGTGCCTCAAACCTATACGAAAAGGGCTTTGAACCGGAATGGTGGAGAAGTGTCTTTGAGTCTCGAGCTTTCTTGCCAGCAACAGATTTCTTCTGTTAATCATACAATATACATGTTAGTGCAAATATTCGAAATAAATTATTTAAAAAAGCTTAAAAAAATAACAAACAGTAAATCATTATTAAAGTATTATGTACATACCACAAATTTTGGGTCCGTAAAATGTTTGCAGAACCACTCCCAATCCTCCAACCGGTCCTTCAACTCGGCTGGGCAACCCTGTAGGCGAGCAATCTCCGGATCATCCCATAGCTGAAAATGCTTGTGAAGAGCGCACTTCCAATCTTTGTACCGGTTTGCTAAGGTCTCCTCTAAGTAGGCACTGACCTCAGGGGATATGTCCTCAAGATCAAAATTGACCTACAAATATGAAAAACAATAAAATAATATTAAGAAATTTAATAATATTAAGATAATATACTTTGGTTTATAATATTTGAAAACAAAAATAAAAAAAAATGATAAAGGCTAAAAATTAATATACTAACCGTCAACTTGTCTCGCACTAGTTCCTTTGTCTCCTCGGGAATTTGTGCCCAACTCTTCCACTGCATAGGACAACAATACCGAATAACAAAACCACAGCTATTAATGACGCTGCTATGCTGCTGTGAGGTAGCCGCTCCATGATATCGCGAGTCATATGCAATCTTGATCAAGGAGGCGGACAAACGTACAGCCTGTGCCTTCTTCAGCATTCGATTGGGCCCCCTGGTGTTTTTTTTAGCTGCCCAAAAAAACTTAAATGGTAAAAACCCTAAGCTTAAATTTGTACAGAAAATTCGGCAAAACCTCCCCTAATCATAAAAGTACCTTAAAACAGTAATTAACAACCCACAACACATTTTCACAATCATAAAAGTAATAGTTTTAAAATGAAAAAAAAATACAACGTAGTGAGAATTAGAAAAAACTACCTGGTAAAACTACCTGGTTGGGAGGCCTCACCCTCGACTCTGGAGGACGAGGAAGAGTGATCATAAGGCTCCGGCTTGCGACGGCGCCGGTGTGGCCGCCATGCACTGAGGGGCTGAACTGACACTGATGATGTTGATGATACGGGCACCTGGGATGCTGTAGAAGTAGCCTCAGTAAGGGGTGTAGGCTCCCCAATCAATGGAGCACTCACTCCTGGAGCAGTAGATGCTGATAATGCAGGGGCCGCATTGGACAAACTCCGGCGACGAGTGATCAAATGCGACATCTATACACTTTTTTAACCATAAAAATATAACATTAGAAACTAATCCCTTCTTGCATTTGAAACTAATAAATTAGCAACCAAAGTAATATAAGTAATTAGAGCAATAATATCAATACAAGATTATTTAAAATACCAATGGTTCAAGAAATTACAGAGACAACATTGAAGAGGGACAAAGAGAGGGAGAGAAATTGAGTACCTAAGTAAAAATTTCAAAATTAATATACTTTTACCTCACGTCGTGCCTCAAGCTTATACGAAAAAGCCTATACTTTTAAGGAGACACATGTAGAGATACATGCACTATTTTAAATGCATTTTCTCGAACTAATAAGGAGACACATGCAAAGATAAGAAAGGAAATGTTCAGTTATTACGTAAATATATAGAACTCTATATATATATATATCAAGTATCACCAACAAACAGCAGTACAATAATTTTTTGAGAAGATCAAACAGCAATACAATAATGGAGTCCGAGAAAATGATTTTTGTAAGCAATAATGCCACTCCAACAGCAATTGTAAATATTAGTTTTTTTTTTTTTTGGAAACTCGAAGCTTATATAAGAAGAACACAGGGCAAAAGCCAACTGAACACAGAAAGCCCACACAAGGGCAATCACAGCAAAACAGACAAAGGGCAATTGTAAATATTAGTTAAATATCACATGTCCGAGACTCCCTCAGTCCTATCCAAAGTCATATCACTGCCACTGTTGTCATGAAAACAATGTATATGCTAATGTAGTGTCACTTTCTTCTTAGGCTCTTGTCTAGAATGAAAATCTGTTCATCTCCGCTTTCTATTTTTCATAGCCTTTCATTGTTATCTGTGAATCTGTGATGTGTAGGAATTGAATGATGTAAAAGAGCTTGAACAGAAAATGAAGCCAAAGGTGTGCTCTTCTGGACAATTTATATTCATCAGTATTTCCAATTAATCGTTATATAGAATTATTGTTATTTTTAAATTTTTTCTGCGACATTGTTGCATTTTGTTCTTGATCATTCACTGTCAACTTTCATGGGAAAACAAAGTAAAGATAGTAAACTTTTATACTAAGTTGCGCTTTTCTGTTATAATCTCATTACTAATAATTTCAGTAAACTAGTTTGGTTGACCATGTTTGCAGAAATAAAGATACACTATGTCCATTTGCTCGAAGTAATTTTTATTATACCATTCATGTCATTTTCAAACACTCATTAAATATGTGGCAGTTAACTAAATGATATTTACTCATATAGCTTTAACCTGAATTAGAAATATATAGACCTAGTTGATTGCAATTAAAAGAGTGTATACAAAAAATTGTGCCAAAAGCTTATTTGTTTTGTTCTGTTCATATCTTTGTTAGTGTCAGAGAACTAAGATTTTGCTAGGCAAATGAGAATTTGATGATGTTAGAGAAAATTTAAACATTCATATAACAAAATCAACAGACCCCAAATCATATCCAAATCAAGAAAGCAAAATGATATCCAGAATTCTCTAAACAACCGCAGCTTGTTCTTTCCAACAGACAAATTGGGTGCAGTGGCAAAATTTTCAGAGCATATCATAGAAAAGTACCTCCTTTAGAATTACAGAAATTTGAAAGGCAACAGAAGTTTAGTTCAATTGTTGCCAGCTTCGGAAAAGTTAAATACAGAAAGCGCTTTCTACAGAAGTTCAAATCCGGTCCATTGTTCAAATCCGGTCCATTGTTCAACCATGTTGCAACTCCGAAACATAGATAGGAATCCCACAGCAGATTGACATGGACACATGTGAAGCAATGTAAGCAAATATCAAGAACTGGATGCAAAATCACGAAAAACTAGTAAGCAAACCATTACAACATTGAAACTAAGCAAACAATTACTGCGTTGGGTTGGCACAGTTCAACAACTACACATTTGGGTATAGATTAAAGCAAATTATAAATGCAAAATCGAAATTGAACACTATATTTGGGTGAAAAATCACCTGGGTTCTAAAATATAGTTGAATTTCAGAGCAGATTGACAAAAAATATATCCATATATCAATTGAACCAACAAAACTGGGGACTAAGATGCCCAAAGTTCAAGGTTTTCAAGCGGATTATGGTATCAAATTTCAATTTCTACTAATAAATTAAACAAAGAAACATTCTTTACTAAAACATCAACAGTTAAGCAGGAATTAAATGGATGAATCAAGTATCAGAAATATTACATGTATTAAAGCTCAAAGTGCATGAGCTTCCAATACGAATCAAAGGATTGAAATCCCATATGTGGAAAACTGGGACTGAACAAAACCCATGTATTGAAATTTTGTAATAGGGAGGACAGAGTAAGGATTCATGCTTTTAAGGTTCACAGAAATAGCTAAAACCCAGTTCTAGAAATATGAAATGGAATATTATGCACATCATATTGTATCTTGGCTCATACTCGCGATTCAGTCAAATTTTACAGGGGTGTGCACATCGTATTGAAATCTGATACACAAACTAAAATTGAAATCTGGACCAAATAAAACCCTAATTATCATATGTTGAACGATTAAAGCAAAAGAGCAAAACATTGTGAAAGAGTGAGAGAGATGAAAAGGGACCTTTGGAATTGAGACGGAGTGAGAGGAGCGAGATGAGCGAGAGGGAAGAGAGAGACCGAGATGAGCGAAAGGGTTCGTTTCCTGCATACAAGTAGCTAAATTGAGGGAAAATACAAATTAAAGATTGAAACTTTAGCTGAATCTGAGAAGAAGACAAACCGGATTACCTGAGACGAAAACTGCCTAAAAATGCCAGCAATTCTTCCCAGAAACCAGATTTACCTAATTGAGAAAGTTAGTGAAAATATGTGGAGAAAACTGCCCAAATTTGTGAGAAATTTGTTAGGAGGAAAAAAGGGGAAAAGGGAAATTTGTTTGCAGATGGCCGAGAGGGAAGAGAGAGACCGAGTGGAATAAGAGCAAAAGGTCGATGTTTTGTCCTATAAAAAAAAATGGGAAAATTTAAAAAACAAGCGCCTATTATTTACAATTGGACCGTCAAAATTTTAAGACTTTGCGCGACCTAGGTATACATTATGACATCGCGCAAACCTCATTTGCGCGTCGCATATGTTGGTGCGTCGCCACAGTTTTTGAGCGATGCATAGACATGTGTTGCGCAAATTATATTTAAAAAAATATATTATAAAACTTATTGAAAATGTGACTTTAATCCTTTAAAACTACTTCATAAATATATATCCTACAATAACCCGATCCAAACTACAATAATATATATATATATATATATATATATACTTTAATCCTTTAAAAATTGTTGAAAATTATTTTTCTAACAAAAACCCGATCCAAACTACAATAATAAATTTATAACTACCTTAATAAATATATATATCATTCAATTTCTTAAGTGTTATAACAAAATAAATAAATTTAAGTTTCCAAAGAAAATAAATAAATAAATTTAAAGCTACTTAATAAATATATATACTATCGAACTTGATGGGATACAGATTTTACGAGATTAGTTTCAACGATCGAACCGTCAAACTTGTTTGTATATGCTTCGAGATTGCATACATAAAAAATTGCAAAAAACATTCAGAGATTAAGTAACGGGACAAACATTTTTAACGGTTATAAACGAAAAATCACGATTTAACGGTTATTTTAACTCCGATTTTGAGGATTTTTTACAGCTACACTCCTAGATCCTATATGAATACAATGAATAAACACAATCTTCAATTTAAAATATTCACACTAGTGGATACCACAAAATCTTATGTTATACTTAATGAAAGTACAAATAAACTCTAAGTGTTAGTGATTCTATCATTTTGATGGGATACGAATTCTACGAAACTTATTTCAACAATCCAACCGTCAAACTTGTTTGTATATGCTACAAGATCGCATACACAAACAAGCACAATAAACAAACATTCAGATATCAAGTAACGGAACAAAACATTTTGACAGTTATAAATGAAAAATCACGATTTAACAGTTATTTTAACTCTGATTTTGATGATTTTTTACAATTAAACTCCTTGACCTTATATGAATACATTGAACAAACTCGATCTTCAATTTCAAATTTTCACACTTGTGGATACCACAAAATCTTATGTTATACCTAAGAAAAGTATAAATAAACTTTAAGTGTTAGTGATTCTATCATTTTGATGGGATACGAATTCTACGAAACTAATTTCAACAATCCAACCGTCAAACTTGTTTGTATATGCTACAAGATCGCATACATAAAAAATTGCAAAAAACAAACATTCAGATATCAAGTAACAGGACAAAACATTTCGACGGTTATAAATGAAAAATCATGATATAACGGTTATTTGAACTCCGATTTTGATGATTTTTTACAGCTACACTCCTTAACCTTATATGAATACAATGAACAAACTCGATCTTCAATTTCAAATTTTCACACAAGTGGATACCACAAAATCTTACGTTATACCTAAGAAAAGTATAAATAAACTTTAAGTGTCAGTGATTCTATCATTTTGATGGGATACGAATTCTACGAAACTAATTTCAACAATCCAACCGTCAAACATATTTTTATATCCTACAAGATCGCATACACAAAAAATTGAAGAAAAAAAAACATTCAGATATCAAGTACCCGGACAAAACATTTCGATGGTTATAAATAAAAAATCAGGATTTAACGGTTATTTTAACTCCGATTTTGATGATTTTTTACAGATACACTCCATGACCTTATATGAATACAATGAACAAACTCGATCTTCAATTTCAAATTTTCACACCAGTGGATACCACAAAATCTTATGTTATACCTAAGAAAAGTATAAATAAACTTTCAGTGTTAGTGATTCTATCATTTTGATGGGATACGAATTTTACGAAACTAATTTCAACAATCCAACCGTCAAACTTGTTTGTATATGCTACAAGATCGCATACACAAAAAATGGCCAAAAACAAACATTTAGATATCAAGTAACGGGACAAAACATTTCGACAGTTATAAATGAAAAATCACCATTTAACGGTTATTTTAACTCCGATTTTGATGATTTTTTACAGCTACACTTTTTGACCTTATATGAATACAATGAACAAACTCGATCTTCAATTTCAAATTTTCACACAAGTGGATACCACAAAATCTTATGTTATACCTAAGAAAAGTATAAATAAACTTTAAGTGTTAGTGATTCTATCATTTTGATGGGATACGAATTCTACGAAACTAATTTCAACAATCTAACCGTCACACCTGTTTGTATATGCAACAAGATCGCATACACAAAATTGCAAAAAACAAACATTCAGATATTAAGTAACAGGACAAAACATTTTGACGGTTATAAATGAAAAATCATGATATAACGGTTATTTTAACTCCGATTTTGATGATTTTTTACAGCTACACTCCTTAACCTTATATGAATACAATGAACAAACTCGATCTTCAATTTCAAATTTTCACACAAGTGGATACCACAAAATCTTACGTTATACCTAAGAAAAGTATAAATAAACTTTAAGTGTCAGTGATTCTATCATTTTGATGGGATACGAATTCTACGAAACTAATTTCAACAATCCAACCGTCAAACTTGTTTTTATATGCTACAAGATCGCATACACAAAAAATTGAAAAAAAACAAACATTCAGATATCAAGTAACGGGACAAAACATTTTGACGGTTATAAATGAAAAATCAGGATTTAACGGTTATTTTAACTCCGATTTTGATGATTTTTTACAGATACACTCCATGACCTTATATGAATACAATGAACAAACTCGATCTTCAATTTCAAATTTTCACACCAGTGGATACTACAAAATCTTATGTTATACCTAAGAAAAGTAAAAATAAACTTTAAGAGTTAGTGATTCAATCATTTTGATAGGATACGAATTCTACGAAACTTATTTCAACAATCCAACCGTCAAACTTGTTTGTATATGCTACAAGATCGTATACACAATAAAGTGCAAAAAACAAACATTCAGATATCAAGTAACGGGACAAAACATTTCGACGGTTATAAATGAAAAATCAGGATTTAAGAGTTATTTTAACTCCGATTTTGATGATTTTTTACAGCTACACTTCTTGACCTTATATGATTACAATGAACAAACTCGATCTTCAGTTTCAAATTTTCACACTAGTGGATACCAATAAATCTTATGTTATGCCTAAGAAAAGTTTAAATAAACTTTAAGTGTTAGTGATTCAATCATTTTGATGCGATACGAATTCTACGAAACTAATTTCAACAATCCAACCGTGAAACTTGTTTATATATGCTAAAAGATCGCATACACAAAAAATTGCAAAAAACAAACTTTTAGATATGAAGTAACGGGACAAAACATTTCGACGGTTATAAATGAAAAATCACGATTTAACGGTTATTTTAACTCCGATTTCGAAGATTTTTTACAGCTACACGCCTTGACCTTATATGAATACAATGAACAAACTCGATCTTCAATTTCAAATTTTCACACTAGTGGATACCACAAAATCTTATGTTATACCTAAGAAAAGTATAAATAAACTTTAAGTGTTAGTGATTCTATCATTTTGATGGGATACGAATTCTACGAAACTAATTTCAACAATCCAACCGTCAAACTTGTTTGTATATGCTACAAGATTGCATTCACAAAAAATTGAAAAAAAAACAAACATTCAGATATCAAGTAACGGGACAAAACATTTTGACGATTATAAATGAAAAATCAGGATTTAACGTTTATTTTAGCTCCGATTTTGATGATTTTTTACAGATACACTCCATGACCTTATATGAATACAATGAACAAACTCGATCTTCAATTTCAAATTTTCACACCAGTGGATACCACAAAATCTTATGTTATACGTAAGAAAAGTATAAATAAAATTTAAGTGTTAGTGATTCTATCATTTTGATGGGATACGAATTCTACGAAACTTATTTCAACAATCCAACCGTCAAACTTGTTTGTATATGCTACAAGATCGTATACACAATAAAGCGCAAAAAACAAACATTCAGATATCAAGTAACGGGACAAAACATTTTGACGGTTATAAATGAAAAATCAGGATTTCACGTTTATTTTAACTCCGATTTTGATGATTTTTTACAGATACACTCCATGACCTTATATGAATACAAAGAACAAACTCGATCTTCAATTTCAAATTTTCACACTAGTGGATACCACAAAATCTTATGTTATACCTAAGAAAAGTATAAATAAACTTTAAGTGTTAGTGATTCTATCATTTTGATGGGATACGAATTCTACGAAACTTATTTCAACAATCCAACCGTCAAACTTGTTTGTATATGCTACAAGATCGTATACACAATAAAGTGCAAAAAACAAATATTCAGATATCAAGTAAAGGGACAAAACATTTCGATGGTTATAAATGAAAAATCAGGATTTAACGGTTATTTTAACTCCGATTTTGATTATTTTTTACAGCTACACTCCTTGACCTTATATGAATACAATGAACAAACTCGATCTTCAGTTTCAAATTTTCACACTAGTGGATATCAATAAATCTTATGTTATGCCTAAGAAAAGTTTAAATAAACTTTAAGTGTTAGTGATTCTAACATTTTGATGGGATACGAATTCTACGAAACTAATTTCAACAATCCAACCGTCAAACTTGTTTGTATATTCTACATGATCGCATACACAAAAAATTGCAAAAAACAAACATTTAGATATCAAGTAATGGGACAAAACATTTCGACGGTTATAAACGAAAAATCACGATTTAACGGTTATTTTAACTCCGATTTCGATGATTTTTGACAGCTACACTTTTTGACCTTATATGAATACAATGAACAAACTCGATCTTCAATTTCAAATTTTCACACAAGTGGATACCACAAAATCTTATGTTATACCTAAGAAAAGTATAAATAAACTTTAAGTGTTAGTCATTCTATCATTTTGATGGGATACGAATTCTACGAAACTAATTTCAAGAATCCAACTGTCCAACTTGTTTGTATATGCCACAACATCGCATACACAAAAAATTGAAAGCAAACAAACATTCAGATATCAAGTAACGGGACAAAACATTTTGACGGTTATAAATGAAAAATCAAGATTTAACGGTTATTTTAACTCCGACTTTGATGATTTTTTACAGCTACACTCCTTCACCTTAAATGAATACAATGAACAAACTCGATCTTCAATTTCAAATTTTCACACAAGTGGATACCACAAAATCTTATGTTATACCTAAGAAAAGTATAAATAGACTTTAAGTGTTAGTGATTCTATCATTTTGATGGTATACGAATTCTACGAAACTAATTTCAACAATCCAACCGTCAAACTTTTTTGTATATGCTACAACATCGCATACACAAAAAATTGAAAAAAAACAAACATTCAGATATCAAGTAACGGGACAAAACATTTTGACGGTTATAAATGAAAAATCAAGATTTAACGGTTATTTTAACTCCGATTTTGATGATTTTTTACAGCTACACTCCTTGACCTTACATGAATACAATGAACAAACTCGATCTTCAATTTGAAATTTTCACACTAGTGGATACCAATAAATCTTATGTTATACCTAAGAAAAGTATAAATAAACTTTAAGTGTTAGTGATTCTATCATTTTGATGGGATACGAATTTTACGAAACTTATTTCAACAATCCAACCGACAAACTTGTTTGTATATGCTACAAGATCGTATACACAATAAAGCGCAAACAACAAATATTCAGATATCAAGTAACGGGACAAAACATTTCGACGGTTATAAATTAAAAATCAGGATTTAACGATTATTTTAATTCCGATTTTGATGATTTTTTTCAGCTACACTACTTGACCTTATATGAATACAATGAACAAACTTGATCTTCAATTTCAAATTTTCACACTAGTGGATACCAATAAATCTTATGTTATATCTAAGAAAAGTGTAAATAAACTTTAAGTGTTAGTGATTCTATCATTTTGATGGGATACGAATTTTACGAAACTAATTTCAACAATCCAACCGTCAAACTTGTTTATATATGCTAAAAGATCGCATATGTTTATACCATATTTAGGGCCTCGTATTTAGATCTCGTACAAATACTCAGGGGACTTAAATGTAATTATGGGATAAAGGAAGGGGCAGATATGTAATAAGTGAGGAGTCCTTATTCTATAAAAGGACCCCTCACCCTCACAATTTGGGGGAGGCCTCACTCTCACTCTCAGAGGCCATTTCTGAAGCCTCTCACCCCCTCTCAAAGCTTCCTCACACCCCCTAAGCTCTAAGCTCTCTCTCTCCCTCTTCAACAGAGAAATACAATACAATCAGTGTGGACGTAGCCCAAATCTTGGGGTGAACCACGATACATCTTGTGTCATTTACATTTCATGCAGATTCACGGTCGGATTTACGTTGTACCAAGACCATCCGGTTTTGTGCATCAACATTTGGCGCCGTCTGTGGGAAACGACACGAAAAGCCATGTCGGTTCTTTTCCTCAAATTTTCATCTCACCACCATGGATCTGCACAACCAAGTGTTCACAGAAACAAAAACCACCCATTTATTATTATTTTCTGCTGCTCCTGCACCTGCACCTGCAAATTAATGGGTTCATTTATTATTATTTTCAAATTATTTTCTGCTGCACCCATTTATTATTATTTTCTACTGCACCTGCACCTGCACCAACTGGGACTCCAGCTACCCCATTCCACCACCGACTGCAGACATACCTTCCCAAGGTTTCCGAGGAAGGAATTGTGCGGTGCTACAAATACTTCTCTCCAGGGGCTTCCACGAGCATGAAACTGCTCCGCCATCAACAGCCAGCAATGGCGGGAGGAGATGTTTTCTCCGACGCCAAACCGACGCCAACGAGGAGCACGTGGTGCTCGTCAAGCAGTACAGATCCAAGGTGGAGACCGAGCTCTCGGCCATCTGCGCCGGAATCCTGGAGCTCCTGCAATCGCACCTTGTTCCTCCAGTGCGATGAGAGCAAGGCGAAGACTGATACTTCGGCAATGGAGGCTTGAAATGGAAATGACAGTCAAGTCAAATAGCATAGAACGGATTGCTCTTTGAGCCCTGTAGAAAAAAATGGCTCTATTCCAAACACAAACACCTCCTTCTATCCCCAGCCATGGCTTTAGCTTCAAAACCCACAACTACTCTCCCGCGGCCTTACCATTTCATCTCCCACCGCCTTCCCTCCCTCTTTTTGTCACCTCCAAGAAAACCCACCACCAAAAACTCACTCTTTTCTCCCTCAACAGTGAAAAGAAGGTTGCTTTGCAGCCCCCCTCATGGTAAACATGTCAGAGAAGATTATCTTGTGAAGAAGGCGTCGGCCAGGAGGTCCAGGAACTGGTAAAAGGAGACAGAAATGTACCCATTATTGTTGATTTCTTTGCAACATGGTGCGGACCCTGTATATTGATGGCTCAAGAACTTGAAATGGCTCCTGGAGCCAGTGGAGATGTCAACTTGCAGAAGAGGAGCACATGGGGTCAATAAACAAAAACAAAGTAGTGGCCACGACTTGGTGGACTTTTCTGGTGGCATACACCCACACTGTTGTCGGCCACGGAAGAAAAGAGAAGAAAAAGAAAAGAAAGAAAAGAAAAAGAAAGAAAAAGAAAAGAAAAAGAAAGAAAAGAAAAAGAAAAGAAAAAAAAAAGAAACAAAAAAAAAAAAAAAAAAAGAAAAGGCAACAGCATCAAAACCCAAATCATCTTCGAGAAGCTCGGGATCCCGACCCCGCTCCCTCCAGAAATCCAAGTCAGACGGAATCCGCTCCTTCGTCTTGAAAATCAACCGGTCCGACAAGCGCCGTGTGTTCCGCCAGTACTTCCAGCACATCCTCACCGTCGCCGACGAAATCGAGCAGCGGAACAGAGAGATCAAGCTCTACATAAACCTCTCCAGCGAAAATGAAAGGTGGTGATTGGTTCCGTTCACGCACCCCGCCACCTTCGACACCGTGGTGATGAACGCTGAGCTGAAGAATAAAATTCGGTCCGATCTCGAAAATTTCCGCGTATGGAAGTGGAGTTTTTTGCTCTACGACCCCTCTGGCACCGGAAAAACCAGCTTCGTCGCCGCCATGGCGAGGTTCCTGAGCTACGACGGGTACGACGTCGACATGTCCAAAGTCGCCGACGACTCCGATCTGAAAATGCTTCTCCTCCAAACGACGCCGAAGTCGCTGATCGTGATGGAGGATCTGGACCGTTTCTGGATGGAGAAATTCACGGCTGTGAGTTTGTCCGATCTGAAAATGCTTTTCCTCCAAACGATTATCCCAGTACGAGCTTGCTTTACACCTTGCACCTGACATGCCATCGTCTATCGAATTACGTTCTATTTGTCATTTAAATAGCGCAGTATGCTTCTTGAAATTGGAAAAAATGAGGAGAGAAACTCACTATCTGGAATTAAGTTTGCAACGCTACACGAGCGAGGATCTAAGTTGCATTTGATTTGAAGATCTGGTGGAGCTTGAACACCAACTGGAGGCGTCTGTTAACAAGGTTTGAACTAGGAAGGAGGTTTCTGAGTTCGTCGTTAATGGCGAAAGTGGGGAGGGACTGCAGGATTTGTCACCTGAGCTTGGATGCAACGAATCATGAATCTGGGATTCCTATTGAGCTGGGGTGTTCTTGTAAGGCTGATTTGGCTGCTGCCCACAAGCAGTGTGCTGAGGCTTGGTTCAAGATCAAAGGTAACAATGCGTCTGCTTTCTAATTCACGACTTTGGTCAACACTCTCGGCAGAGACACTTGCCGGTCCAAGCTCTGGTCAACACTCCGGTCTTTGGGCATAGCAGTCATGGTGGCAGACGGCTCCTGATCACCGACAGACCAACGTGGCAAAGTCCTTATTCCGTCTAATTTCAGAAACAATCTTCCTGCAATACGCAGTGGAGGTACCAAGAAAAGAAGGTGGGTGGGGTCGAAGAGGTTGTCCAAATAGCTGTGCCCTTAATCATGTCGTCAAGCGACATATCAAAAGCAGAAAAGAAGAAGGCAAAGAGAAAAGCAGTGGGAAACAGAAACAAAAGCAAAAGTAAAGCAGAAAAGAAAAAGAGAAAAGAAGAAGAGAGTGCAGCAGAAAAACACTGCAAAAACAAGTAATAAACACCCAACCCGAATGATGTAATTTATTTTTATTATCTTTCGGAGACATCTGTATAAACCCCATCAGAGGGTAATATGTATAAACCCCATCAGAGGGTCAAAAAAAAAAAAAAAAAAAAAAAAAAAAAGAAAGAAAGTGGAAAGCAAAAGCAAAGCAAAGTAAAAGAGCAAAGCAGAAAGCATGGCTACCCTTTCAACATGAGATTTGCGGTGGAAAAGAGCAAAGCAGAAAATATGGCTACCCACTGAGATAATTACAAAAGAAAAGTAGAAAAGAAAGAGAAAAACAAAAGTAAGGAATAAACATTCTACCAGAATGATGTAATTTATTATCTTTCGGAGACATATGTATAAACCCCATCCGAGGGTAATATGTATAAACCCCATCAGAGGGTAAAAAAAAAAAAAAAAAAAAAAAAAAAAGAACAACGACAAGCCCAAAATAAATGGGTTGGACTGGAATGTTGTGGAGGGCGAAGGCCCATAAGCCCAAAATAACACCAACCAGGTGATCAAAAGTACGCCTAGTACTCCAAATCATACATGAGCACTACTCATGTCATTCATACATAAACATTCATGAGCATCACTCATGACAATCATACATAAACATTCATGACCATCATTCATGTCAACATTCATGAGCATCACTCATGTTAACATTCATGAGCATCACTCATGACAACATCCATGAGCATCACTCATGTCAATCAACATAAACATTCATGAGCATCACTCATGTCAATCAGCTTCAAAAAGCTTCATTTACAGAGCTTTAGCTTCAAAAGCTTCATTTACAGAGCTTTAGCCTCAAAAGCTTAATTTACAAAGCTCTAGCTTCAAAAGCTTCATTTATAAAAGCTCCAGCTTCGAAAGCTTCATTTACAGAGCTCTAGCTTCAAAAGCTTCATTTATAAAAGCTCCAGCTTCGAAAGCTTCATTTACAGAGCTCTAGCTTCAAAGCTTCACTTGCAAAGCTTCACCTACAAAGCTTCAGTGCAGGGTATACAAATACCGCCTCCGAACAACCGCCACTTCGGCCCATACATGGATTCAATTTGAAGTCTCCAGCCAACAGACTCTATTGACCGAAGACTTGGGGGACTACATTATGTACCATATATTGGGCCTCAACTGGGCCTCATGAAAAATACTTGGGGGACTCTAGCCCATTATTTATGTATTAAGGAGCGAACCCTTATTCTATAAAAGGGACTCCCTCACTTTCATTGAAAGATTACCCATGATTTATGTATTGAGGAGCGAGCCCTTATTCTATAAAAGGGACTCCCTCACCACCATTAGAGAGCATCGCCGTCTACTGAGCAACTGTCTCACTGTGAGCATCAACTCTAACCCATCACTTATGTATTGAGGAGAGAGCCCTTATTCTATAAAAGGGACTCCCTCACCTTCAAACGCCACAAGCCGAGCCAACCAAGGCAACACAAGCTACAAGCAGAGCGGCCTCGCAACATGTGCTACTTCTAGTTGAGCATCATTTCAGATTGGGCACCGCCTCATATCAAGCATTAGTTCTAGACGACATCTAGTTACTTCGGCCCACACATGGACTGAATTTCAAGTCTCCAGCCAAAAGACTCTCTTGACTGAAGACTTGGGGGACTACTGTTTATACCATATTTAGGGCCTCGTATTTAGATCTCGTACAAATACTCAGGGGACTTAAATGTAATTATGGGATAAAGGAAGGGGCAGATATGTAATAAGTGAGGAGTCCTTATTCTATAAAAGGACCCCTCACCCTCACAATTTGGGGGAGGCCTCACTCTCACTCTCAGAGGCCATTTCTGAAGCCTCTCACCCCCTCTCAAAGCTTCCTCACACCCCCTAAGCTCTAAGCTCTCTCTCTCCCTCTTCAACAGAGAAATACAATACAATCAGTGTGGACGTAGCCCAAATCTTGGGGTGAACCACGATACATCTTGTGTCATTTACATTTCATGCAGATTCACGGTCGGATTTACGTTGTACCAAGACCATCCGGTTTTGTGCATCAACAGCATACACAAAAAATTGCAAAAAACAAACAATTAGATATGAAGTAACGGGTCAAAACATTTCGACGGTTATAAATGAAAAATCACGATTTAACGGTTATTTTAATTCCGATTTCGATGATATTTTTACAGCTACACTCCTTGACCTTATATGAATACAATGAACACACTCGATCTTCAATTTCAAATTTTCACACCAGTGGATACCACAAAATTTTATGTTATACCTAAGAAAAGTATAATTAAACTTTAAGTGTTAGTGATTCTATCATTTTGATGGGATACGAATTCTACGAAACTTATTTCAACAATCCAACCGTCAAACTTGTTTGTATATGCTACAAGATCGTATACACAATAAAGCCCAAAAAACAAATATTCAGATATCAAGTAACGGGATATAAATGAAAAATCAGGATTTAACGATTATTTTAAATCCGATTTTGATGATTTTTTACTGCTACACTCCTTGACCTTATATGAATACAATGAACAAACTCGATCTTCAAATTCAAATTTTCACACTAGTGGATACCACAAAATCTTATGTTATACCTAAGAAAAGTATAAATAAACTTTAAGTGTTAGTGATTCTATCATTTTGATGGGATACGAATTCTACGAAACTAATTTCAACAATCCAACAGTCAAATTTTTTTGTATATGCTACAGTATTGCATACTAAAAAAATTGAAAAAAAAACAAACATTCAGATATCAAGTAACGGGACAAAACATTTTAATGGTTATAAATGAAAAATCAGGATTTAACGGTTATTTTAACTCCGATTTTGATGATTTTTTACAGCTACACTCCTTGACCTTATATGAATACAATGAACATACTCGATCTTCAATTTCAAATTTTCACGCCAGTGGATACCACAAAATCTTATGTTATACCTAAGAAAAGTATAAATAAACTTCAAGTGTTAGTGATTCTATCATTTTGATGGGATACGAATTCTACGAAACTTATTTCAACAATCCAACTGTCAAACTTTTTCGTATATGCTACAAGATCATATACACAATAAGGCGCATAAAACAAACATTTAGATATCAAGTAACGGGACAAAACATTTCGACGGTTATAAATGAAAAATCAGGATTTAACGGTTATTTTAACTCTGGATTTGATGATTTTTTACAGCTACACTCCTTGACCTTACATGAATACAATGCACAAACTCGATCTTCAATTTCAAATTTTCACACTAGTGGATACGACAAAATCTTACGTTATACCTAAGAAAAGTATGAATAAACTTTAAGTGTTAGTGATTCTATCATTTTGATGGGATACGAATTCTGCGAAACTAATTTCAACAATCCAACCGTCAAACTTGTTTGTATATACTACAAGATCGCATACACAAAATATTGCAAAAAACAAACATTTAGATATCAAGTAACGGGACAAAACATTTCGACGGTTATAAATGAAAAATCACGATTTAACGGTTATTTTAACTCCGATTTCGATGATTTTTTACAGCTACACTCCTTGACCTTATATGAATACAATGAATAAACTTGATCTTCAATTTCAAATTTTCACACTAGTGGATACCACAAAATCTTATGTTATACCTAAGAAAAGTATAAATAAACTTTAAGTGTTAGTCATTCTATCATTTTAATGGGATACGAATTCTACGAAACTAATTTCAACAATCCAACCGTCAAACTTGTTTGTATATGCTACAAGATCGCATACACAAAAAATTGAAAAAAAACGAACATTCAGATATCAAGTAACGGGACAAAACATTTTGACGGTTATGAATGAAAAATCAGGATTTAACGGTTATTTTAACTCCGATTTTGATGATTTTTACAGCTACACTCCTTGATCTTATATGTATACAATGAACAAACTCGATCTTCAATTTCAAATTTTCACACCTGTGGATACCACAAAATCTTATGTTATACCTAATAAATGTATAAATAAACTTTAAATGTTAGTGATTCTATCATTTTGATGGGATACGAATTCTACGAAACTAATTTCAACAATCCAACCGTCAAACTTGTTTGTATATGCTACAAGATCGCATACACCATAAAGCGCAAAAAACAAACATTCAGATATCAAGTTACGGGACAAAACATTTCGACGGTTATAAATGAAAAATCAGGATTTAATGGTTATTTTAACTCTGATTTTGATGATTTTTTACAACTACACTCCTTGACCTTATATTAATACAATGAACAAACTCGATCTTCAATTTCAAATTTTCACACTAGTGGATTCCACAAAATCTTATGTTATACCTAAGAAAAGTATAAATAAACTTTAAGTGTTAGTCATTCTATCATTTTGATGGGATACGAATTCTACGAAATTAATTTCAACAATCCAACCGTCATACTTGTTTGTATATGCCACAAGATCATATACACAAAAATTGCAAAAAACAAACATTCAGATATCAAGTAACGGGACAAAACATTTCAACGGTTATAAATGTAAGATCACGATTTAACGGTTATTTTAACTCCGATTCTGATGATTTTTACAGCTATACTCCTTGACCTTATATGAATACAATGAACAAACTCAATCTTCAATTTCAAATTTTCACACTAGTGGATACCACAAAATCTTATACCTAAGAAAAGTATAAATAAACTTTAAGTATTAGTGATTCTATCATTTTGATGGGATACGAATTCTACGAAACTTATTTCAACAATCCAACCGTCAAACTTGTTTGTATATGCTACAAGATCGCATACACAAAAAATTGAAAAAAAAAAACATTCAAATATCAAGTAACGGGACAAAACATTTTGACGGTTATAAATGAAAAATAAGGATTTAACGGTTATTTTAACTCCGATTTTGATGATTTTTTACAGCTACACTCCTTGACCTTTTATGAATACAATGAACAAACTCGATCTTCAATTTCAAATTTTCACACCCGTGGATACCACAAAATCTTATGTTATACCTAAGAAAAGTATAAATAAACTTTAAGTGTTAGTGATTCTATCATTTTGATGGGATACGAATTCTACGAAACTTATTTCAACAATCCAACCGTCAAACTTGTTTGTATATGCTACAAGATCGTATACACAATAAAGCGTAAAAAACAAACATTCAGATATCAAGTAACTGGACAAAACATTTCGACGGTTATAAATGAAAAATCAGGATTTAACGGTTATTTTAATTCCGATTTTGATGATATTTTACAGCTACACTCCTTGATCTTATATGAATACAATGAACAAACTCGATCTTCAATTTCAAATTTTCACACTAGTGGATACCAATAAATCTTATGTTATACCTAAGAAAAATATGAATAAACTTTAAGTGTTAGTGATTCTATCATTTTGATGGGATACGAATTCTACGAAACTTATTTCAACAATCCAACCGTCAAACTTGTTTGTATATGCTATAAGATCGCATACAGAAAAAATTGCAAAAAACAAACATTTAGATATCAAGTAATGGGACAAAACATTTCGACGGTTATAAATGAAAAATCACGATTTAACGGTTATTTTAACTTCGATTTCGATGATTTTTTTTACATCTACACTCCTTGACCTTATATGAATACAATGAACAAATTCGATCTTCATTTTCAAATTTTTACACTAGTGGATATCACAAAATCTTATGTTATACCTAAGAAAAGTATAAATAAACTTTAAGTAGTAGTGATTCTAACAATTTGATGGGATACGAATTCTACAAAACTAATTTCAACAATCCAACCGTCAAACTTGTTTGTATATGCTACAAGATCGCGTACATAAAAAATTGAAAAAAAACAAACATTCAGATATTAAGTTACGGGACAAAACATTTTGAAGGTTATAAATGAAAAATCAGGATTTAACGGTTATTTTAACTCCGATTTTGATGATTTTTTACAGCTACAGTCCTTGACGTTATATGAATACAATGAACAAACTCGATCTTCAATTTCAAATTTTCAAACTAGTGGATACCACAAAATCTTATGTTATACAAGTGTAAATAAACTTTATGTGTTAGTCATTCTATCATTTTGATGGGATACGAATTCTACGAAACTAATTTCAACAATCCAACCGTCAAATTTGTTTGTATATGCTACAAGATCGCATACACAAAAAACCGTAAAAAAAAATCATTCAGATATCAAGAAACGGGACAAAACATTTCGACGGTTAGAAATGAAAAATCAGGATTTAACGGTTATTTTAACTCTGATTTTGATGATTTTTTACAGCTACACTCCTTGACCTTATATGAATACAATGAACAAACTCGATCTTCAATTTCAAATTTTCACACTATTGGATACCACAAAATCTTATGTTATACCTAAGAAAAGTATAAATAAACTTTAAGTGTTAGTGTTTGTATCATTTTGATGGGATACGAATTCTACGAAACTAATTTCAACAATCCAACCATCAAACTTGTTTGTATATGCTACAAGATTGCATACGCAAAAACTCGCTAAAAACAAACATTCTGATATCAAGTAACAGACAAAATTTTTCGACGGTTATAAATGAAAAATCACGATTTAACGGTTATTTTAACTCCGATTTTG
Organism: Malus sylvestris; assembly: GCF_916048215.2. NCBI lineage: Eukaryota > Viridiplantae > Streptophyta > Magnoliopsida > Rosales > Rosaceae > Malus > Malus sylvestris. Next base: position 34,676,791 of record NC_062275.1, read on the forward strand.
ATGATATTTTACAGATATATGCCTTGATCCTATATGAATACAATGAAGTAATTTGATCGTCAATTTAAAACATTTACACAAGTGGATACCACAAAAGAAAAAGGCAATACAAGAACCCCAAAAGAAAAGTAAAAGGGGAAAATAAATAAATAAAGAAACTTTGCTCGACGTAGGTAAACATGGGTCGCGCAAAACAACTTTGAGCGACGACGGTACACATGCATTGCACAAAACATCTTTGGGCGACGTAGACCTACGTCGCGCAAAGTTTTTTTTTTTTTTTTTTTTTTTCTCTTTTCCTTATGAGTACAAAATAAATAAATAAAAATCCAATTGTCAAACTTGTTTGTATATGCTTCAAGATCGCATACGCCAAAAACCACGAAAAACAAACATTCAGAGATTATGTAACGGGACAAACCTCTTCGACGGCTGTAAACGAAAATTCACGATTTAACGGTTATTTTAACTCCGATTTTGATGATTTTTTTACAGTTACACTCTTTCAACCTATATGAATACAATGAACTAATTTGATCGTCAATTTAAAACATTTACACAAGTGGATACTACAAAATAAAAAGACAATGCAAGAACCTCAAAAGAAAAGGAAAAGGAAAAAAACAAAAAAAAAACTTTGCGCGACGTAGGTCCAGGTACGTCGCGCAAAACATCTTTGCGCGACACACTCACCTACGTCGTGCAAAGGTTTTTTATTTGTATTTTTTTATTTTTTTATTTTTATTTTTATTTTTGCTCTTTTCCTGATGAGTAAAAAATAAATAAATTAAAATCTACTTGGGTTGGAGTGGGTTTGAGGGGTAATTTGACTTTTAGCCCACCATTGGAGTTGGTCTTAGTAAATATATATCATTGAACTTGATGGGAAACACATTGTACGAAATTAGTTTCAACGATCCAACCGTCAAACTTGTTTGTATTACTTATACAACGTATACGAAACATTAATAGAAAAAAAAGGCCGGTAAAGAAAATGATTATTTGGAAAGCTTTAAAACAAAACTGTTGCAATTGTCATAATTCATAAAGTCTATATTAGCATGCTAGTAAATGAGGAAGAACAGACTTGATACGAGGAAAAATAAAATTGTAGGTGAGGAAATGTTAAAGAAGAAGCATTCTCATTTATAACACGTACGTACAGCTCCTCAGCATGCAAACAAGTGAAAGGAGAAAAGAATAAAAACAAGAAAAATGAAATATAACACTGTGATTTCAGGATAATGAGGGCTCTAGAATTACCATCTACAAACATATGAACAAAACAAAAATAAATCAAACCTGCTTTCTTCCAGCATGTGTAAGGACACCCCCATATTTAAAAACCATCAAAGCTTTTCAACTGGGCGTTCTTCCTCACCTTCACCATTACTTTTTGCCACTTTAACCCACGTTAGTAGCTTTAGTTGAACCTTCCCATAAATGCCATAGAAATGGCCCCCCTTGATAAACATAGGCATGAAAACAACACATGATTATAACCATGACGCGGTATAACAGTGTATCAAAACAATTCTGAAGAACAAGATTAAGACATTTTGGCAACTAGTCAATCTTTATACGACACCGATCCAACACAATTAGCTTCATTTAACACATATTTTCAGCCCGATTTTGAGTATCAGTAACTAACTTAGATGATACAGTGTAAGTAATCTTATAAAAGCAATATACAACTGTTTGTTCTCTTTGCAGGTGAGGGAGAGAGTTCGGATGTCTGTATTTTTTCCTATGCTGTTTTGGTTTTGACTTCTGTAAGAATAAATGATAGAAGGACAATAATTTCTGGGTTCACTTTGCGCGACGCAGGTGGGACTTCGTCGCGCAAAACTGCTTTGCGCGACATCATGATGCGTCGCGCAAAGAAGTTTTGCGCGACAAAGTCCCACCTGCGTCGCGCAAAGCCGTTTTGCGCAACGAAGGACCCCCTGCGTCGCGCAAAGTTGGGAAAAAAACGGTAAAGATCCTTCGTTTGGCGCCAAAATCTTGCGCGACACACATAAAGGTCGCGCAAATGGCTTTTGTGCGACAACGCGTTGCGCGACGAAGATAATGTCGCGCAAAGTAGCTTTGCGCAACGTAACCAACGTCGCTCAAAGCGTCGTTGCGCAAAAGCCATTTGCGCGACCCTTTGTGTTTAACGTCGCGCAAACATACTTTGCACGATGAAATTATCTTCGTTGCGCAAATTTTCATCGCGCAAATTTCCATGGACGACTCCTTTTTTTAAGGGGTTTCTCCATTTTAAAATTTGATAAAGATTGAAATTAAATTAAAACCTTATGTTGAATTATATATTCATTATAGTCCTTTGACTATATTTCCATGTCATCATAAATATTAAAATTCATACTTTCTCGTTTTAAAAGATTTAACGCCTTTTTTTTGTTCCCATAATGCCCATATTAAATATTTGGTTTTATTTTGCTCCATATTGTTTGGCATTGATTATTTTTTGACTTTATCAAATGATAAACATACCTCATCTAGACGTTCAAAAAACAATTAGTGATATGTTACAAGAACTAAACAAATACCTAATTCAAATTGTTCATTACCATCATCCAAAGCATATAGGAAATAAAAATACCCAAATCATATATTATACATAACCGAATGAGCTTAAATCATGTCCTAATGTACTTAAATCATAGTACGTAGTCGAATGCAAGGACGGAGCCAGGATTTTTTCCTTGGGTGGGCTAATTGAAAATAGTACTATAAAATCATATTTTATTTTTTGCTTATATAAACTTATATAATAATCAATATAAAAGAACAACAATATAATATAAACTATTCTCAAAATTGTGATAGCCCGTCCCGAGATTTTCATCGGGAAATGTGAAATGATGGAATTACCCTTGGACGTTATTTGGGGTGTGAGTTATGTTTGGTTTAATTTTGGGATTTTTGGAACCAATTAGAACTAAGATTCTTCTTAGTTTTGGTTGGTGGCTTTTTGGACCACACAAATCCCTATCACCCTTTCTCTCTCTCTCCTATCCCGTACCTCTCTCTTTCGCAGAACTCTCTCTCTCTCTCTCTCTCTCTTTTCCCTCACGTACGGACCACACCCAAAGACCCTTAAATTTTCACAGATCGAAGGTGTTGAAGGTACCATTGTATTCTTCATGGTGTGGCGAGTCCAGGGGTATCATTTTCAGGTAAGAAACCTTTCGATTTCACGTCGAAATATCAACTCCGAATTTAGCACTGTTCACGAACTTTGTAATGGTTGGTTCTTAGGACCATCCAAGCTCACAGTGAGCTCTAGGAGGTTCCCACGAAGCTCGGGAACGTTCGTTTGGAAGTTTTGGACGTCGAGAAGCCCTAGTTCGTAGGTGGCCGGTTTTGGCAAAATTATCCCGACGAGTTTTCGAAGGATTTGGAAGTTTTAAAAGGTATAGCCTTCTTCCTCTCAAAATTTGTGAAGTTTTGGTGAAAATTTCGTGGAAAACAGTGTACAAACGAGTGAGAAATTGGCATTTACAGGTTTGCCCAGTTTTTGGTGCCGGTGAGATTTTTCGGCGTCTGGAGGTAGGGGATGACGCGCGTGGGGGCGCGTAGCACCGTGCCCCTCCCGGCACGTGGGGGCACGTGCGACGATGAAAAATTATTTTATAAATATCTCGACGTCCGTGATGTTGAGTAGGTCACTGTGGTATATTCATATACCTAAATTGAGCAATGTATGAGAAGTTATTAGCTAGTTTTGCCTATGTGTTTTAAAATAACGTTTTTATAGTTTATTCGCATATAGGTGAGACTTATCTCGAGGACGAGCGTATCCACCGGCGAATTGGAGGCTACGATGATGCGTAAAATAACTAAACACACAAATTAAACCCTCTTTTTATCAATTGTAGTAAAGTATGTAAGTAGGGATCGTTCTAGGCCGGGGATTAGGAGGGATTGCTAAATCACTTGGAAACTGACTTGAAAACGTGAAAACAAAGTTTAAAACACTAACTAGACTCAAAGAATGCAAAACTATACTTTAAAACACTAAAACAACCAAAAGACTCAAAACAGCCCCTAAACACTCAAAACTACCTTAAAAACACAATCTGGGCAATTTTGGGACTCTCACACAAACTTGGACAAATTTTGGTTTTCTAATGAACTAAAACACTTGAAAACATAATCTAAGACAAGTTCTAATTAATATGACTCAAAGAAATAAGATGGGGTTGATTTTTGACGAAAATAATTAAATTAAGACAAGAACAAAGTAAACAAATTCTTAGACAAATTTGGGTGAATCAAAACACTCTAACACACAACCAAAACAGAAATTAAACACTTTGAAACAATAAAGTAAAAGGGGGATTTTGGTTTTAATGAATTTGAAAACAAAACAACTTTGTAAAACAAAACAGATTGTAAGTGAATTTGAATGAAACTTATGGATGGAAGATTAGCTAGGAGGTTCTTCTCCACATATGTCACACTTGCATACAAAACGATTTCCAGTTGCTTTTCGATAAGCTATGAATACTCAACGCCCCAAATTAACCGTGAATTGCACTAATTAACCCTCAGTTTTTTCCACAAGTTATTAGGTTGGATGATTGCATACGACAACCCAAAACATTCCCTACAAGTTCCCTACATGAATTGCATAATAGAGATACAAGCAAGAATCATTAAGTTCTATGAAAAACATAAGCATTGACGAGGCACTCGTTACTATGATTTGCATGAAACTTATGCCAAGAGTTTACTTAACGTGATTGTGACTAGCAACCTTCACTACTTGTGAATATAAGTTTATAACGATTAGGTGAAACTCCCTTATATTCTAGCGTCAAATTCATGCATGAAAATTAAGCGTGCACTCTTAACCAACATACACAAATTAGTTTTTATATGAACGGATAAGTAAATTGAATTCACAACTTATGAATCACAACTGGATGTAATCAAATCATATTGCAAGTATGAACATAGTTTCGAATCACCCCCTAACTAAGAGGGGTTTAGTTCCTCATACTCACAAAGCAAAGATACATAAAATTAGACATTAAAATCAAAGGAAAGAAAACACCTAAAATACTCCAACTTGGTAGCAAGTGCATCCAAGATTCCTCCTTTCCCTATGCTTGCGGCAGATTGGGTTATGGACAGATTTTGGGTAGTTTTATGATGTAGAATGGATGGGGAATGGTATGGAAGGGTTTAGGGTGAGTGTGGAGGAGTGTTTGATGGTTGGAGGGTGGTGGAGAACTAGGCAAAGAGGGTGGAAGAAGGTGGAGTGGCTGTTATGTTTTCTAGGCACTAGAATGGTGTTTTTGGGGTGTTTTGCTTCCTAGGGTGTGTATGGACGAATTTTTGTGATAAAATGATGAATATGGGGGAATGTCCTTTGGCCAAGGGGTGTAAACATGTATTTATAGGCCCCAAAAACCTTAGAAAATCAGGTTAGGTTAAGGATGAAATGCATGGCAATTTGTGTGTGTGGTGTGCAATGGTCCAAGGGTGAAAATGAAGTAATGATGCAAAGTGTGAAGGGTAAATGGAGTGGTGTTGTAGCTAGGGAGCATGAATGATTGTGTACATTGCATAGAGATGGAAAGGTAGGTGAAATGTGTCAACAAATGGGTCAAAGGTGCAACAACATGTGTTGCACATGGCATTGGATGCCAAATGTGAATGATGGAGCATCAATTGGTGCATGTAATGGATGTAAATGTTGTCTAAAATCTAATGAGTGAAGGGAACAAGAGGTATCAAGCAATTTAGTGTAATAATTAAATGAATTGAAGCATGAAATTAGAAATTATGTAGGGGACAAGAGTGATCAAGCATGGCATGGAATCCAAAGGGAATTCTATGTGGTTTGCATGGCAAGGAATGCAAGTTGGGGTGACAGATTTTTGGGCTGTTTTCTTCATCTTTTGGACCATAATTCTTCATATTCTTGGCCTCTTTAGTTCTCAAATTCGTCCATCCACTTGGCCCATGCATTTGCTATCCATTCCAAGCCCGAAACATGCTCCAAAGGCCTCCAAAATGCATCTTCTTGCATACTTTGTCCATAAAATCTGAAAACACACGAAAATGACTTTAAACATTAAAATAACTATGGAAACACGACATAAATGCACAAGAACAAGCCAACTAAATCGCATAAATGTGCTCCTATCATACGACCATTTGACTTATCAGTGAGTGGGCTTTTGTTTTCAGTATATAATTATATACTTGATATAATTCCCAGAAATGTGTTTTAAATGAAAATATACTTTGAAATAATATGCCAAATGCCATTATACTTTGAATATGCATTTCATGGTTGCATATATATATAATTGTGGTGCTGTGGAGGCACAGGTAAGTACAAGTAAGTTACCTTTGGTATATGTGAACTACGAACGGCTTGATCTCTGTTTAGGGTACGTAGGCAGCCTAACGAAATGTTAGGCGCAGCCATACAATATATGACATGAAATAATTGAGATATAAGTTTATTTGAAGAATTGAGTAGCGTGATAAACATGTTTGGTTAGATATATGAGATGTGACTGAGAAACGATGAGCTCATAAACCTGCACCTCAGGTGATTGCTATTTAGCCAGAGAGAGTTGGCACAGGCCTGTATATTATGTCACCTCCCGCACCATATGCTCACATTGGATCCAATTTAGGTGCACAGTCTTGTCATACAGACCACTATAGGCGGTTCCGACTCGTAGATGACTAACGTATTATCGCATAGCTAGTAATGAGAAAGTAGAATTGAGCATAATTGTATCTCACCAAATCTTGTCGTACAGACCCCTTTTTAGTGGTTCCGACTTATGTGCAGTATATTACCGTAAGGTCATAGTAGTGACTCCGGCTAGATTGAGTTTGAGCTGTGAATTCAGCCGTACAGACTACTCAGGAGTTCCGGCTAACATTTCATACTTCTATGAAATCATTATTACATGGATTGTTACTTATTATATTTTGGCATGGCATACATATGAAAATGATTATGTGAAGCATGAATTGAATGGTTATGATGTCAGATATTTATATATGTGTATATGCTTACATCTTGATTCTGGGAAATTAATATATGTTTTATAGCGAGGGGTTAGTATGTTGATAAATGAAATGATTTTGTAAAACATTTGTTTTTGCCCACTCACGTTTTTTGTTTTGCGCCCATCCATGTTTTAAGTAAGATTGCTGTTGGTGGCTAGGGAGGACGTCGACAGTTCTGATAGGAGCATATTTATGCGACTTAATTGGCTTGTTCTTGTGCGTTTACGTTGTGTTTCTTTAGTTATTTTAGTGTTTAAAGCCATTTTCATTTGTTTGTAGGTCTTAATAACAACCTTGGCAAGAAAAGTGCATTTTGGTGCATGTTGGATCAATATTGGGCTCAAATGGATTGCATGCATGAGGATGGACGTTTTGGGCATATGTGTGTGCAAGTGTGTGTGTGTAATTGCAAGGATAAACAATGACAACTCATACACATGCAAAGAAGCCCACATGCAAAGTGAAAGACTCTAAGTACAAAGTATGCAAGAAGATGCATTTTGGAGGCCTTTGGAGCATGTTTCGGGCTTGGAATGGATAGCAAATGCATGGGCCAAAGTGGATGGACGAATTTGAGAACTAAAGAGGCCAAGAATGTGAAGAATTAGTGTCCAAAAGATAAAGAATTCAGCCCAAAAATGTCACTCCAAGTTGCACACTCCTTGCCATGCAAAACACATAGAATTCCCTTTGGATTCCCATGCCATGCTTGATCACTCTTGTCCCCTACATAATTTCTGATTTCATGCTTTAATTCATTTAATTATTTCACTCAATTGCTTGATACCTCTTGTTCCCTTCACCCATTAGATTTTAGACAATCTTTACATCCATTACATGCACCAATTGATGCTCCATCATTCACATTTGGAATCCAATGGCATGTGTCACACATGTTGTTGCACCTTTGACCCATTTGTTGACACATTTCACCTCCCTTTCCATCTCTATGCAATGTACACAATCATTCATGCTCCCTAGCTGCAACACCACTCCATTTTACCCTTCACACTTTGCATCATCACTTCATTTTCACCCTTGGACCATTGCACACCACACACACCAACTTGCCATGCATTTCATCCCTAGCCTAACCTGATTTTCTAAGGTTTTTGGGGCCTATAAATACATGTTTACACCCCTTGGCCAAAGAACAATCCCCCATATTCATCATTTTATCACAGAAATTCGTCCATACACACCCTAGGAAGCAAAACACCCCAAAAACACCATTCTAGTGCCTAGAAAACATAACAGCCACTCCACCTTCTTCCACCCTCTTTGCCTAGTTCTCCACCACCTTCCAACCATCAAACACTCCTCCACACTCACCCTAAACCCCTCCATATCATTCCCCATCCATTCTACACCATAAATCCACCCAAAAATCTGTCCACAAGCTTCATGCCACAACAAGGAGGAAGGGAGATCCATTGATGCACTTGCTTTCCAAGTTGGAGCATTTTAGGTGTTTTCTTTCCTTTGATTTTAATGTCTAATTTTATGTATCTTTGTATTTCAAGAATGAGGAACTAAACCCCCTTAGTTGGGGGGTGATTCGAAACCATGTACATGCTTGCAATATGATTTGATTACATTCAGTTGTTATTTCATAAGTTGCGGATTCAATTCGTTCATCTACTTGATTGATAACTTATTTGTGTATGTTGATTGAGAGTGCACGCTTAGTTTTCATGCATGAATATGATGCTAGATTATGAGGGAGTTTCACCTAATAGTTACAATCTTATAATCACAAGTAGTGAAGGTCGCTTGAAAACGATCGCGTTGAATGAATTCTTGGCACTAGTTTCATGCTCATCATAGTAACGAATGCCTCGTCAACACTTATAGTTCTCATTGTGCTTCATGATTCTTGATTGTATCTTTATTGTGCTCATCACGTAAGGAACCTTTGAGGAATGCTTTGAATTGTTGTATGCGCTTTTCCATCCAATTCATTAACTTAAGGAGAACTTGAAGGTTAATTTAAGCGTATCTAATTAACTTGGGGTGTTGAGTTTCATAATTTATTGAAAGAACAACTGAAAATCATTTTGTTTGCAAGTGTGTCATGTGTGGAGAAGAACCTCCTAACTAGCCTTTTATCCATCCTTTTCATCCAAAAACGTTTTACAATCTGTTTTGTTTTAAAGTTTCTGTTTTGTTTTCAATTTTCGTCCAAAACAAATCCCCCTTTATTTTGAAGTCTTAGATTAGTTAGAAAGTGTTTTGATTTGTGTTTCTAAGTGTTTTGATTCAAGTTTTCATCCAACTTCGTCCAAGTTCTTGTTAGGTTCTCAAAACTGCCCAGAAAGTGGTTTTTAGGCAGTTTTGAGTCATTAGGTTGCTGTTTTGAGTTTTATGTTTGTTTAAGTATTTTAAAGTATAGTTTTGCATTCTTTGAGTCTAGTTTAGTGTTTTAAATTTTGTTTTTATGTTTTTAAGTCAGTTTTCAAGTGTTTAGCAATCCCTCCTAATCCCCGGCCTAGAACGATCCCTACTTACATACTTTACTACATTTGATAAAAAGAGGGTTTAATTTTGTGTGTTAACTTATTTTTCACATCAAGTTCTGACTTATTCTTATAAGAGTAGGACATTCCTGGTACTGTATAATTAGTACTTGTCCTACTGGACTGCACCTAGACTTTATGCTCTCATTAGGAGTGTTACTGTTGTACTTAACTCCTACCACTTTCTGTTTCGAAGTGCACACTAGTAATATGGTTTTTAATTATTCGTATGTTTGCTATATTTACCGCTTCCGCACTGTGCACATGACTACGTCACTCTCACGTGACGGCCAGCATGCCTTGACCTCGATCGGAGTGTGTCAAAAATCATCTTAACCGATAAATTCATGGACCACATAAATAATTAACCTACTAATTAAATCTATATTTACTTATTCTTGAAAGTATCAAATGTGACATTTATTGGACCATTTGATACTTTCTTGATTTAAAGATTTAAATCAAGATTTAAATAATATGTCAAATGGTATCAAATGCGATTTTCCAATATATTTCCCTTGACCTAGGGTAAATGGTATTTTTCTTAAAGAATATGGTAAAGAGGGATTGGAGATATAACTTATTTATAATTTTTAGCATAAAACGTATTATTTATTACCTTTCTTCTATAAAATATACATTAAATAATAATCTCTATTGAAATTAAGTAAGCTATAAACATGATTTTACAAAAGAATAGTTCTATTCACAAACCCATTTTTACTTCCAACACAACCTTATTAATTTTCTGTCAGTTATCATCTCCAACTCATTTGATTCGAACAACCGAAAATTGAGAGGGGTATGTGAGAAGTAAAAATGAGTGCATAGATCATTGTACCAAGTCATTCGATTCTAACAGCCCACCTTAGCCTTGTGGGTGGCTATGCCATTGGTCGAATGCACATAAATCATAGTACCAAGTCAAAATGCACCTAAACTATGGTACCTACTACAATGCAACTAAATCACAGTATCTAGTCGAATGCATCTAAATATGTAATCAAAATATCTATTTGAATGCACCTACATCATAGTACCTACACGAATGCACCTAAATCATAGTACCTACATGAATGAACCTAAATCATAATATATAGTTGAATGCACTTAAATATTCATACCTTAGGTTCCATGGTAAAAAAATAAAAAAGTGATGGCATTAAAATATACTATATACATAGCGCTCTTAATTTTAGAAATAGAATTACTAATATTTAGAATATGAACTAAAATTAGTTTGAAATTTGAATGAGAATAAAAAAAACTACTGCAAAGTATCATATACATTATACATCTTAAAAAAAACTATAATAAATGACGTCCTATGATTGTTAACAAAAAAAAAAAAAAACCGTCTTTGTTACAAACATTCACAAAAGGGTATAATTGGAAGTATAAAACAGAAGCCAAGAAAGAAATAAATGACAACCTAATGTAGAATTATATAGGTTGACGTGGCTATTTGGTCGGAACTTAATTCAATTGTTAGTCTTGCATACGGTATTATTCTAAATTAATTTTTTTCAAGGATTAATGACACACCTCGACCTAGATCGAGGCATGCTGGTCGTCACATGAGGGTGATGTAGCCATGTGCACAGTGCAAAAGCAAGATTAATGTAAGAAATGCGAATAAACAAAAACCAAACCAACTAGAGCACTAGCTAGATAAGATAAGGTGCAAGTGTGATATTAAGTGTGATTGCACAACCATAGCATAAGTAGCCTAAGTGCAGTCCAGTAGGACAAATACTAATTATACAACACCCAAAGGTGATCCTACATCGGTGATAATTTGTCAGAACCTCCGTCAAATCCTTGTAAGCCACCAACAAGCACTCCTAACTAGAACCTGGAGGGGCGCAAAACAGAAAGTGTGAGTGGGCAAAAACAAAGCTTTTCAAAACCATTTCAACATCAAAGTTAGTAACCCCTCACCGTAAAACCTGTATAATTTCCCAGGAAATAGAATATATACATATCTCAAAACCATGCTCAGAATCGTAATATTCAAAAATATGCCATGCCAAATATCTCAAAATAACTGAATAGGTAACTCAAGTGAATTAACTCATGAGAAATAACATATCAACTGGATCCACCTAAAGTGGCATGTACGGTTGAATCTATAGCTCAACAAGTATGCCTGCACACAAGTGGGAACCACCTAAAGTGGTCTGTACGACAAGACTTGGTGTAAATAAATACACTCTAGTGCTATGATCACGTGAAGATTGTGCGAATAATCGTGGGTCACCTACGAGTCGGAACCACCTAAAGTGGTCTGTACGACAAGACTATGCACCTAACTTGGATCCAAGGTGAGCATATGGTGCGGAAGGTGAACATCACGTGAAAGACTGTGCCATAACCACGAGTAGAAGCACTAACACTGGGGTGCATGTTTATGAGCTCTCAACACATCTCACATAATCATCAATTCATATAAACAATCTACAACTCACATGGTACTTACCTGAGAGTCTACAACGTCAAATCACATTTATGCATACCATACAAATTCATAATCTAAGCATAACTCAATAGGCATGGGATTTCAAAACATAATTTCATTTAAACACATTTTCTGGGAAAAATACCAAGTATATAAGTATATACAGAAAACCAAAAGCCCACTCATTGATATGTGGAAAGGTCGTAGCCTCCGAGTCTCGCTTGACTGTGCTCGTCCTCAGGATAGATCTCACCTATATGCGAAACTGTTGGAAATGTACCCTAAAACCAATCATATGATGATACTTTATGGACATTTCACATGTTAAACTAATATAGTTTAATTTAAAGGGCAACGATTATTGTTTGAAGTCGTCTCATATAAATGTTATATGCTTAAACGATAAGTCCAAGGAATATGTAATTGGGAGAATGCGATCTAAAGAAGTTAGATTTATGAGACTATTCTCTTTCGTATACATATCCTAAACGTTCCTGATCATAGGATTGCCAATTAGGCATTGACAGTCCGTTAAGATCAGTACGTGCTATGTCTTCGCTTAGAGAGAGTGACTGGTCTCGAGTCATTAGTGTGACTGACACCAAGACAAGTACGTAGGTGCTCAATAGAGAATGAGTTCACTGAACGTGATCAACAAGGAGTTCTCATACTCATGTCACATGAGAACTCATGGTTGGGATAATGCAAAGTAGTCATTTGACCTGAGGCATCATAGTTGTCTTGTGGTTAAGTCCTTGATATTTGACTATGTCAAAGTCACTCCATTCGAGGGTGTCCACGACATAGTTGGGATTAAGCCACTTAGCTATGGAGGCAAGTGAATGCGCAACAAGGGATCTTTAACCTTCAAACTATTTGAGGGAGAATACTCTATGATATGATTAAGAATCTCTGGCCAGAGTATGAATGAGATTTAGGAAATCATTCCAAATCATATTCAAGGTAATCATATAAGTAAGAGAATCACATTGGATAGTAAGAGAATCACATTGGATAGTAGACATGAATAAACTATCAAACCAAACAATGTGGTCAAGAGTATTGTTTTAGAGAAAGACTGTATTGCATTGTAATCCTAAACTGAATAGGTTCTCCACCTCTTCTGATTAGCTTGGGTAACCATGACATATTGCTAGGTGTCACTCATGGTTTGTGGAAGCCCTAAACGTGTATAATCACTAAAGGGAGAATTGAAAGTAAGTTTCAATTCACAATCGATTTGAAAGAGTTCTAATCGCCCACTGCCTCGCTAAAAGGAACCTAATGGATCGTATACCGTGTAAGGTAGAGATTGAAGAAACAACGGAGATGAGTAAGGATAATTAAATGGTTTAATTATATATGGCAAGGATTAATTAATATGTTAATTAATCAAATGAATAAAGTTCGTTAAAGACCTCGGGTTAGTTTTGGGCCTCAAGGCCCAATGGGCTTCGAACGTCAAGCCCATTGACTTAAGTTGTATGACAACTTAATGACTAATAATTCACAAAGGCCCAAAAAGCCCAATAAAACCCTATGGCTGGCCATATTGATAAAGGAGTGGGTTTTGGACTTATTACAAGTTTGCCACTCCAATGAAGGTAGGTATAAATGTGACTTTATAACCTTTTCTTCATTAGGGTTTCTTTTGGAGAAAATTGGATGAGAACATGTCTCTCCCTTTTCTCTCTAAGAGGACGGCCACCCTAGAGGATTTTACCTAGCAATCTTACTTCCTCTAGGTCACTCATCTCTTCTTCAAGTACTTCCTTGGTGTGGAGACTTAGAGGTTCTCAACTTTGGGAACTTGGAGAATCCTTTCAACCATCCTCATCCAAGAAATCCATGGAGCTAAGAAGCAAGGAATGAAGGCCCTTTTCTTGGGTGATTAGCCTTTGCTTATGCAAAGAGGAATCAACAAAGGTATAAGATTTCTCAACTCACTTTGTTCTTGAGTTGAGTATTGGTTCACCCTTCTACTAGGCTTTGAATTTCATGGGTAATGTTTTGTTTTTGAGTGCATACAAGCATAATTCTGCCTTTAAATGTTAATTGCATGCCATAGATGTTGCTCAAATGAACATGTTTTTCACAAAATTTCCTTCAAGTGGTATCAGAGCCTAGGTCTAGTAGTTGGTGAATCCTTTTGGGTTTTGTATTTTCATAGTTTATGATTTGAATGTTGTAATTGTTACAAGCTTTATTCTTGCTTCTTTGAATGTAAATTTTGTTAGAAAATTTGCCATCTCAAATGTTGTAGATGTAGTTCATATGAGCATGAATTTTGGAGCTAAAATTTGGTGCATGTTTTTGGGGAAATTCGGCCAAATCCAAAGGGTGGATTTTAGGGTTCATGTTTGTCTTGTTAAAAGTGTTTTAAAGTGACATTAGGAACCCCTAAGTACCCTAGTATGGTAATATGTTTCTTCCCTTAAGTTTGAGAGTTTTTGGGGTGTCTTTGGGTGAAAAATGTTCATGGAGCTCTTATGGGTTTTCATGGATGTTCTTCATTGTTCTTGTTATGTTTTTGGCAAGAACAAAAAGGTTGGGTATTTTGATTCAAATTTTTTGGTTGTTTACATAAAATTTTTGTTTGTGATGGATGGTTTGAATTTTCAATCAATACCCATACCAATCACTTACACCTTTTCCTTGTTTCAAGGAACTATGTTTTATGGAAACCTACTTTTTCAAACCAACCCATCACCTTTTCAACCCATCACCTTTCACTTTGTTGAAAAATTTCAAAAATTTTATGACAAAACTCTCACCAAAACCGGCCACCCTAAAAGTAGGGTACTTTTGGGGCTTTTATGCAAGTACATAAAGTTTTGATACTTTTGTGTATTTGTACTTTGACCCGAAAGTTTACGTTTTTACGTAAAGGCCCAAAATCACTAAAGGACAAATTGTTTTGCTCCTTTAATGAAGTTTTTGCATTTGTAGAAATTTTTTGGGTTCTAGTTGTAATTACATGAAGTAGTGGACTTTTGTGTTTTTACAAAGGGACCTCAAAAGTTTATGTTTTGCAATATAGCCCAATGGTTGAGGTTATTGCTTTTCGGCCCAAATTAGTTGAGAACAAAATAGTTTTGTATCTTTAAATGAGAATTGGATTTTCATTTCATTTTAGCTCCATTTAAATCAATTATATGGATACAAAAACCAAATGAAAAATGTTGCATTCAAGTTTAATTAGTTAAAGCGTTAATTAATTAAAGAAAATGGTGATTATGAACCTAAGCCTACGATAATTGAGCTATGTGCAAGACCGTCTCAAATTTGTTTGAACCATGGGAATGTGTAGATTAGATTTTGGTTGTAATTTGTTATGATCAAATATTGTAAAAGAGCATAAGCTCTTCTTTACTTTAAAGTAATTTGTTTTGATCAAATGTTGTAAAAGAGCATAAGCTCTTCTTTACTTTGAAGTACTCCTTTCTTGTTTTATTTGATATGCATGAAATTGGAGTAGTTGGGTCTAACGCCCAATAGGAAAAACACGCCTTAATATGAGTCATCCTAAGGCCCTAAGGCAACTATATAGTCCATCAATGAATGCAAACCTTATGTTAGTAGTACCATATACTCTTGCTTTAAAAGCCGTTTTACAAGCATAGTGGGAGTATTAAATACAACTAAATCAATCACATGGACCAATAGTTGTAATAGGACTAAATTGTTTTAATAAGATTAAAATGCATGCTTATATGTGATGAGACCTAAAACCCTCAACCAAACCATTATTAAGTTGATAAGCGTGAGAGTGCTTTGAACACTCTTTCGTGGCCTTCCACCGTGGTAGGCTCCGATCGTTTGTGACTCGTACACCGACTTCACCCTATCATGGGGGAGTACAAAGTGCGTGCTTACACTCAGGAGGAGTTCTATATGCATAAATGATGTTGTGAAGGTAGGCAACGAGAATGATCAACATCATATCATTGTGAGGTTGTTCTTGAACCCCTACTTGGTGGGAATGACCTAACTAAGTGCAATGGAGCCAACATCATATCATTGTGAGGCTTCATTCTCTAGAGGCCAAATAAGATGGGTACTTGCAAGAGATGCAAATGAGTACGCGTACTCTCTCATTATTATTGATGCTAGCCAACATCATATCATTGTGAGGTGGGCTTGGTAATGATGAGTCTCCCATACCCTACTAAGAGTTTCCTCCAAAACTCTCGAATTCCGATGAGGGATATGGAATTTGCCAAAAATAGTGGGTGGTGCTATTTGATTTAAAGACCCGGATCAAATGGCTTAAAATCAATCAATTTATATTCGTTATGTATTTATTTACCAATATATTTGCAAACGCTATCCATAACTTGACAAAGAAAAGCCGAAAGCTTTAGTTTCCGGACTTGGTACTACAATCCCATAGATTGACTTTAATGGCTTGTATATGTACCTAAGTAGTCTCATCCTCGCAATCTTCCTATTGATAATGTATCATTGGAAGAACATGTTAGATAAGTCTATGATAAAGAGGACAACACTTTTAATGTCATAATTCTTCAATTACAAATTGTTGTATGAAGAAGTAAGAGTTGCTTTGAACAACCCTTAGTTAATGCAAACACTAGTGCTTGTTTCTTTGTTCAATGAACAAAGAACTTGAGAAGTAAGCATAAGGGCATGGACACTTTATGTGCCATGATTCTTCACTTACAAATTGTTATATGAAGAAATGAGAGTTGCCTTGAACAACTCTTGAAAGTTTGTAATTATGTTTAGAACATAATGGTTGGTTGACAAAAATAGTCCATCAACATGGACTTATGATGATTTTGAATCATTGAGTGTTGAAGTGTTAAACCACTTCACGAGACGGAAACTAGGCAAGGACTTCACTTTTGTGTACCTATCCAAATCGTTCACTAAGTTTATTGTAAACTATATAGTGAACAATAACCACACGCTCTCCAAATTGTTTGATGTATATAACACAATTGAAATAAGTTTCAAGAGAGATAGTGGGAGTTTAGGGACCATGACTATTGTAGTCAAAGGAGAAGTCAAATGAAGAAGGCGAAATAACTCCAAGGGAACAAACTATATTTATGAAAGGATGGACATTGGAAGGGGTATTTGCAAGAAATGTCTTGCAAGTGTCAAGAACACACCTTTCGAAGGTGTTGTAAATTGTTCTTGAATAGTTCAAAACAATTGGTTCTTCTACTTGAATGCTTGATTCCGTATTAGTAACTATGTTTTACAATCGTTGTAAAAGTGTGGCTATTAAGAAGTAGAAGATTAATGAGAGAAGAGAAAGTACTTCACATTCGGAATGTGAATCAAATGTAGATCTCTGCGAAAGCAGGTAGTACTTACTTCCTCATATGAACTACCAAAGAAAATGGAAAAAATAAAGATTGTCTTTACATTCCAATTGAATAAAGGAACTTAATTCCGTATGAGAAATGGATGAATGTTTTGTTTGACAAAACATTGTTATTTATTAATGAATGATTAGATTATTGTAATCTAATTGATTATCTCTATAGGAGAGATGATATGGTAGTGTTAACTGTTTAGAATATAACGATGCTTCAAACCCAAAAGGTTGCGAGGTAGTGACTAATCCCAACTGAGTTGTGATACCTCTAGAACATAAATTATGAGTTGGTCATAGATGGATGCTTTGGATCATTAGATCCGGATCCAATGCCTTCTTTCTAAAATTGTATAGAGGCAAAATGTTTGAATCTTTATTCTTTTGGAAAGGAAAAAAGAATGAGGTTAATTCACTTAGATGTTAGTGGCACTTGCCCACAACATAAAACTACTCATGTTGTATGACATTCACCGATGATTGCTCTCGGTTGGACTATCGTTTATTTTGAATAAACACAAGTCCAAATACTTTGCAAAAGGTTTTAAAGAATTCAAGAATGTAAGTTGATGAGTAAGATGTCTAAAGTATTTACCTCCTTAGATTTGATCCAAGGAAAGGTAACACTTTAGAACAGTTTGTAAACACGGAAATTTTCCTGAAACAAATGAGACAAGAACACGTGTACAAAATAATATTTTGTATTAATGATTTAGGGGTTACAATCTCTCTCAAATTTGATCATCTGATTCGATCTCCGTAAGGTGTTGATTTGTGGATTGTGATGCTGATCCAAGGGCCGTCGAGGGTTGATCTCGGATGAATGGTTGGAAGTTTCTTCAAGGGGGCCTTTTGGGCTTGATCTTGAAGGTTGATGGATAAACGGATCTTCAAGGGATTTTGGGCTTGATCTTGAAGAACTGTTGATGAACGGATCTTCAAGGGGCCTTTGAGGCTTGATCTTGATGAACAGTTGATGGATGGATCTTCAAGGTCTTTTGGGCTTGATCTTGAAGAACTGTTAATGAACGGAGCTTCAAGGGCCTTTGGGGCTTGATCTTGATGAACAGTTGATGAATGGATCTTCAAGGGCTTTTGGGCTTATCTTGAAGAACGGTTGGATGTGTGGATTTGTTGATGTTGTTGATCCAAAGGGCCGTTGGGGCTTGATTTTAGGATGAACGGATGATGAACGATGAATGCTTTCTTCAAGGGGCTGTCGGGGCTTGATCTTGAATTGGTGGAAGTTCCTTCAAAGGGCCGTTGGGGCTTGATCTTGAAGGTTGGGTTGATGAAGAACGAAGAGAGCTTTCTTGATCCTTCGGGATTTGCTTGGGAGCTTTGGAGTTTCAAGGCTTCAAGGTTTTGGTGTGAGGTGAATTGGTTATCAATTGGTGTCCCAAATGAATGCCTTGGCTTCCTATTTATAGAATTCCAAAATTTGATTTTTGGGTTTAAATAATCAGATGAAATAAATCATTTCTGCCAAGCGTTGACACATGTCATGTTTGATGACTTTTCTGATGATTCTCGATTTTTTGTTGAGTCACATGCTATGTGTAAAATTTATGTGACACGTGAACGTTGAAATTCTAATTATTGATCAACATTTATTTCACCGAAATTTCGATGTCTACAAATGCCCCCACTTCAAGGCGCGCTGTATACATGTGCTTGTCACGTGTAAGAGATGCGTTTTGAAGTCCCTTAATGTAGATGTCGATCCAAGGGCCATCAAGGCTTGATCTTGAATTAGGCTGGAGATTTCTTCAAGGGCTGTTGAGGCTTGATTCTTGAAGGTTGACTCGAACAAATGGCAAGCAGGCACGAGGTGAAGGTGACGACTTGTTGCTTTGTTCAATCTTTCTAATTCACACCTGAGCAGTTTGGTCAACGATATGATCTTCAAGATTGATGGGCTCTTCTTCCAGTTGGTGACTTGATCTTTAAGGATTTGATTCAAGGGTGGTGAATCGGCACGTGCAGCCCACAGTGCCTAGCAAGTCGACCCAAGAATTTGAGGGTCAAAACGAGTCCACTACCCAAAGTGATTGCAACCCTGATGATATGAGATACTTTTGATTTTGAAGAAGTAGCGGATGAATCGGCATGTGCTTTGTTGTGCTTATCTCCACATGCTTCAATGTATCATTTTCCCT
Source organism: Malus sylvestris (assembly GCF_916048215.2). Lineage (NCBI taxonomy): Eukaryota > Viridiplantae > Streptophyta > Magnoliopsida > Rosales > Rosaceae > Malus > Malus sylvestris. Next base: position 34,696,324 of record NC_062275.1, read on the forward strand.
TGTCTTATTTGTTCTTCGGGCAGATGTGGTATCTTCTCTGGAAGCATAAGATGTTGAGATAATGGGTACTTCGAGAGTAGTGCTAGGTAAGTAATCAGGGAAGAGTTCCAGGCAGTCAGTTCCTGACTGGGAGTTTGACTTTTAAGTTCTGACTGATGGCTCTCATTCTTCTTGTCTTGCAGGTAAGAATAAGGACAAAGACAAGGACATAGAGAAAGCATGATATGAAATACTCTTGCTTTCGAAGAAGTGGTGGCAATTTTGACAGCGTTGCGTAGCAAGGCTTTGTTCTTCGGTGATGGTGCCGTCAATATGTCGTTGAAGCTTCTCGAGCTCTTGGATTCAACTCAGACTCCTTCTGCTAGGTTGGTTGATTGTGCAGGGAAAGGGAGACTTATTCTTGAAGGAAATCAGCACGTTGTCTCCACATGCTTTAAGGTATCATTTTCACTTGCCTTATCTGTTCTCCAGGCAAATGTGGCATCTTCTTCGGAAGTACATCAGCAGCTGAAGACGAGTACTCGAGAGCAATGCCAGGTAAGCAACCAGGCAAAGGTTCCAGCTAGTCGGTTCCTTACCCGGAGTTTGAGTGGAGGTTCCGACATATTGCTTTCTTTATCATTGTCTTTGCAGGTAAGAACAAGGACAAAGGAAAGGACAGGGAGAAAGCATGATATGAGATACTCTTGCTTTCTACCCTGGTGATATGAGATACTTTTGCTTTGGTGTCATTTGTTTGCAAGGGTATTTCCGAAGAGGAAGAAACTTGAGTATTTCAAGAGTCTCTGCTGGGAGTGCACTCTTGGAAGTGAGGAAGGGTTCGGCATTTTTTTTGCAGGTCTGCCTTGCTATGGAGGGTGAAGGTCGACATATATAGGAATTTCCCAACAGCCAGTAGTGGCACTATTCCTTTACTCTTGTCGGCAACCGTTGGGTAATTGAAATAGTAAGATTCACGCGTTTTCAACTTTGTCAGAAATCTTTGGCAAAGTTGCGCGTGATTTCCGCAAAGTTGAGGTTGCATGTGAAGGATGGCGACAAATCCTGAAAAGCCGGTCATTTTGAAATTTGGATAGTGGTGCCTTTTCGATCTTTGAATCGGTGGCCTTGTTGCCTCTTCGATTTCTGAACAAACGGCCCGACTTTTGAAATTTGGGGAGAGGTGCCTTTTTGGTTTCTGAATGACCACATTGCCTCTTCGATTTCTGAACAGGCCCTGTTGCCTCTTCTTTTTATAGAGGCATGAATCGTGTTCAAAAACACATTTAGAGAGTTGCTACCTGTTAGGAATTTCCCTCATTTTGTATTTTCTAAGAATTCGACTTACACGACCTCTTCTTCTTTCATCATTTTTGCCAATGGCTTGCCCATCTGATCGTTGTCTTGATTTGAATGTTGGGGAAGATGTTGATATGTCTTCTCCAGACAACATATGACACCCGTCCTTCTTATCCGCCACCAGTCCTTTTACAATTGGGGACTCTATGATGAAAAATGACATAACCGCTATGGTGGTAGCTAGAAATCTTCTCACACCCAAGGACAACAGGATCCTTTCCAAGCGGTCTGATGAGCTGGCTGTTTAGGGCTCTCTGGCTTTCAGTGTTCAGTATGCAGGCTTCGTATCAAATATGGGCCAACGCCTTCGTGCTCGAACTCGTCAAGTCGAGTCACTGATGGCTGAGGTGGCGAGCCTTAAGCAAGAGATTAGAGGGCTTAAGCGTGAAAACAGAGAGTTGCACATGCTTGCCAATAGTTACTCGATGAGCATGAAGAGAAAGCTTGACCAACTGCAGGAATCTGAAGGTCGGATTCAGAGTGACCATCAGATGTTTGTGGCTTTACTCTAGAGGCACTTATTGCCTTCGTCCTCTAGAGTTTTACTGAGTGTTGAGGCTCCAAACAATCAACCTCCAGTGCTTCTTCTTCCTGGAGCTTCGTCGAGTGGTGAGGCTTCAAACAGTCAACCTCCGATGCCTCTTCTTCCTTGAGCTCCATCGAGTGGTGAGGCTTCACATGAGCAACCTTCATGAAGGCTCCTTTCTGTTTGCTCTTTTTTTTTTTTTTTTTTTTTATCTCATGTAAAATGTACATTTATGTAAATTTTCAGAGAAATCAATAAATGAGGCTTTCTTCATTCAGTATATAGATATATATCTATATATATTTCATATGGTGCTGATCCACCATTCATTTATATATATATATATATATATATATTTTTTTTTCATTTCTTTTCTTGCACATGGTGCCAGATGCACCATCCATTATATATACATACATATATACATATATATATATATATATATATATACATATATATATATATATATATATATATATATATTTCTTGCACATGGTGCCAGATGCACCATCATTCTTTTATATTATTATCATTTTTTTTTCTTTGCTTTCTGTGGTGCTGATCCACCACTTTGCTCCACTATCTCATTTTTTATTATATTTTTTTTGTATAAATTTTGATGATGGGCTGGGGAATTTATAGGGAAGGACGAAGACGGATGGAGAGCTGCAGTCGAGGCTTCATGACCGACTAGTCGTTTAACGGCAGTTAGTGAAGTTCTTCGCCATTGCTGTTTGCCACAGACGTAGAGCTACAATCAAGGCTTCATGACCGGCTAGTCGTTTGACAGTGGTTATTGAAGTTCTTCACCATTGCTGTTTGCCACGGACGGAGAGCTACAGTTGAGGCTTCATGACTGGCTAGTTGTTTGACGGCGGTTATTGAAGTTCTTCGCCGTTGCTGTTTGCCACTGCCACTACACAACCATTGCACCGCCACTGCATTCTTGTTGCCTTGCACCGCCGCCATTGCACAGCCACTGCATTTTTTTTTGGTTGCCTTGTAGAGGAAAAGACAGGCGGGGAGCTGTAGGAGGCAAGAAATGGAAGATATGTGGATAGACGGTGCCAACGCCTAGGAGCTGGGTTCCTCGCTGGGCTTAGGCGTTGCACAACGGTGAGGGTGTTCAGATGATGCACTGCCGTTGCTGTTTGTTACGCTCGCTGCACGAAGGCTGCTGCAAGGCTGGATTTGTGGGTGAAAACCTAGGCCGAGTCCGAGAGACAGAGGTGCAGATGCAGTGGAGGATCTTTAACAACCATGTAGGGTCTGGCCTTGATGATGAAGACGAGAAGGATGAGGGTGACCTTGATGTCAGATATGGCTAGGAGACAAAGGCAGCAACGATACCCAGCAAGGGATGGAGAGAGCAGTTGGAGCTTGAGGTCGTTGCAAGGCGTGTGCATCCGTCACTGCTGCTGCTGGTTCTCAGCCTGCAGGTCCAGGTGGCTATGAGGCACGGGTGGAAGCCATGCATACCTTCGATGATGAGAGAGAGAAGAAGATGGGCTATGGAGATGAAGAGCTATTGAACTGCCGTTGCTGCTCACTATAAGGGACACCGTTTGTTGTGAAGGGGAGTGCCGCTCATTGTTGATGGGCCCGCCGTGTTTCTTGCTGTTGATGCCCTCATTTTGCACCATAACTAGTTCGGTTAGCTCGACTCTGACGACGGCAGGATGCCCAGATGAGGACAAGGATGGACAGAGAGCATGAATGGGGGAGAACGATCACGACACAGAAAAGAAAGAAGAAGAGTGTGCACGGCGAGCGTGGTAGGGTCTTGATGAAGCGTCATCGTGCAAGGTAGGCAGCAAAGTCCACTCTATTGCGGTTGAAGAAAGAGGCGATGTACTGTGACCCTATCGGGAAGTTCATCCATCCGGCTAGAGATTCCCTCATCTTTGCACCACACTTGGCAACCTTGAGGCTCATGTTCAGACACCTCTTGAATCAACATTGTTAGATGCCCATCCAATGACGCCGTAGCTGTGTCACTCGCCGAGTCGAGATTCAGCGAGTTCTTGAGCGACGAGATGGCCTCAGACACGTTTCGGCTCAGCCTTTGCAGCTTCATCTGCATCGCGGATGACTTCTTGACTCTAGCGCTGGGTGAGACCGTTGCGACAAGGACAACAAGCATGGTTGCTGCTGCGATTGGTTGAGGCGTTGATGGCGAGTTGAGGAAGAAGAAGCCGAGCCTGGAGCAGCTTCTGGGGACTTAACTTCGAGGCGTGGCTCTTGAAGAAATGGGAGAGTGTGAGCTGCTGGGCCGCACTGTGGGCCGAAGAGAAATGGGGAAGAAGACAAGCTGGAGTTTGGGCCCGTTGTGGCTTAAGCCCTTTTGCTGCTGGGCCGAGACACTAATGAGGATAGGTCGCTGACGAGGGCTCGGCTTTTGAGTTATGTATATGCATATATATACACACACACATATATATATATAAAATACTTGTATATTCCTTTTTTTTTTGTAAATACATAATAACATATGTATTCATTTTTTTGTAATAAAATTGACTCTATTTAAGAAAACACTTATTTTTTTATTTTGATGTGACTGAACTTGAAATTGAATATTCAAGTTTTTTTTTTTGGTGCCACTCGCAGTTTTAACTCGTGCAGGCAAGGAGCGCTTGTTAGTGTCGCCTTTTATGCTCGTGCAGACAAGGAACATTATACCGTGTTGCAGTTTCAGCTCGTGTAGGCAAGGACATTGGTGTTGCCTTTTATGCTCGTGCAGACCAGGAGCTTAGTGCCATGCAGTTTAAGCTCGTGCAGGCGAGGAGCCACGTGTCCTACAGTTTAGGCTCGTGCGGACAATGAGCTTTGGTTCATGCAGTTTAAGCTCGTGCGAACAAGGAGCATTGTGAATTTGTCAAACGATCTTGGAGAGGCATTCCTTGCAATCTTCATAGCAAGGTGTCTTGATTGAGTGTTTGAAGAAGTCTTCAGGGAAGAAATCGCGCATCGTGATGGGGACGGACGATCTTTGTGTTGAAATTTCATCATTTTTAACAATTTCCCGATGCTTTTGAGGTTGACAAAAGCTGCTTTGCCCCCTTTTCGGTTGGTGAACTTGTGGAGGAGATGTAGGCTTCATGTGTAATTTCTTCGAAGTGACATGAATCCATCCTTCAACTTCGCTTGACTCGGAGCATGCCCCCAGCGATTGAGGTGAAAACTTTGAGTCGAAAGAGCTAGAAGTGATGGTGGTATAGTTTGACTTCACCACATCGTCAAGATCTAGCTCGATGATTCCTTTCTGAGCCAGCTTCATGATGAGATATTTCAGCACAAAGCACTTTTCTGTCGGATGACTGATGAAACGGTGGAATTTACAGTATCTTAGACTGTCGGTACGATTCATCTCTTCCGGCCATTTGCATTCAGGCAGGTCGATCACATTTTTGTCCAATAGGTCATCCAGCATGGCAACCACATCAGAGTCTAGGAATGGATAAGTCTTCTCCTCAAACTCTTTCAAAGTGCGTCTATGCCTCTCTTGATCATGAAAAGCTTCGGTTTGAATTGCCTTGCCTCATGTAGAGACTTTGACGGGAGCTGTGTTGACCGTCATTGTTTCCTTGGTGGGTTTCCACGCAGTCTTCTCCACCTTTGGCCCAACAACTTTGTCAGTCTTGTAGTCAGAGATCAGTTTATTCTTCCCATGATAGGCGATGCTCAACTCCATGTCATGGGCGTGGGTGGCTAGCTCTTCGAAGGTCCGTGGTTTGATGCCTTGAAGGATGTATTGCAAACCCCATTGCATGCCTTGGACGCACATCTCGATTGAAGAGGTCTCCGAGAGCCTGTCTTTGCAGTCGAGGCTTAGAGTGCGCCATCTGTTGATGTAGTCAATGATTGGCTCATCCCTCCACTGCTTTGTGCTCGTCAGCTCTAGCATGCTCACAGTACGACGGGTGTTGTAGAAGCGATTGAGGAATTCCCGCTCAAATTGCTCCCAACTGTTGATGGATTCAGGCTCGAGGTCGGTGTACCAGTCGAAGGTGTTTCCTTTCAGCGAGCGCATAAATTGCTTGGCGAGGTAGTCCCCTTCGGTCCTGTGTTGTTGCAAGTTTCAACGAAATGGGCGACATGCTGCTTCGGGTTTCCCTTTCCATCAAACTGCATGAACTTTGGTGGTTGATATCCCCTTGGCATCTTCAGGGCATCAATCTTCTTTGAATAAGGCTTCGAGTACAACCCGGAGGTATTTGAGCTCCCTTCGTACTGTGCCTTGACGGTGCTGGCGATCATCTCTTGCAACTGCTTGATGGAGAGAGATCCCATGAGTGCCGCTGCTTGGTCTGGTTCTGGCTTTTCTTCAACCTTCTCTACTGGAGGCTCTTCTTCTTCATCGCCACCTTCTTGGAGTCAGAACCGAATCCTTCATCATGTCGTGCCCCCAACTTGTTGACGAGTGTGGCAATTTGCACGTCTTTCTCTTCCGCGGTCTTTGTGAGCTTTGCAATTGCTTCACTCATTTGAGCCAGCTGTTCTTCAATGGAGGTAATGCCGATGGTCATGACTTGTGCAACCATCATACGTGACTCATCAGGCATCCAGGGTGCTGATGAAGGACCTCGTTAGCCGCTTTGGGATGTCATCTGATGTGCCTCAACGACATGCTTCGATGCCCCCAGCGAGGTTAGGTTGATGACGGGCTTGCGTCTTTGATGCTCCACTTGCTCCCTCAGTGGCACCGACTTTGAAGTGGTTTGTTGAAGAGTAGTTATGGCGCCAATGGATGCTTCGTTCATGGCGGAAGTGCTCAGGCTTCTTCCCTTTGTGAGAACGGCTTGTCCTTTGCTTGATGCCATTGATTTTGGAAGTGTGATTGAATTTCTTGAATGAACGGATGATGAACGATGAAAGCTTTCTTCAAGGGGCCGTCGACGCTTGATCTTGAATTGGTGGAAGTTCCTTCAAAGGGCCGTTGGGGCTTGATTTTGAAGGTTGGGTTGATGAAGAACGAATAGAGCTTTCTTGATCCTTCGGGGATTTGCTTGGGAGCTTTGGAGTTTCAAAGCTTCAAGGTTTTGGTGTGAGGTGAATTGGTTATCAATTGGTGTCCCAAATGAATGCCTTGGCTTCCTATTTATAGAATTCCAAAATTTGATTTTTGGGTTTAAATAATCAGATGAAATAAATCATTTCTGCCAAGCGTTGACACGTGTCATGTTTGATGACTTTTCTGATGATTCTCGATTTTTTGTTGAGTCACATGCTATGTGTAAAATTTATGTGACACGTGAACATTGAAATTCTAATTATTGATCAACATTTATGCACCGAAATTTCTATGTCTACACAGTTTCCTTGAAAGATATCAAGGAAAGATGCATCATAAGATAATGGATTTCTCCATTAGGAGAAGAACGAACTTGAGTAAGATTTAGTTCATTGGATGTTATCAATTTACCCATATATAGGATATATACTTCTAAGACAATATGATTGTCAATTAGAAGATCTTCCAAAATTTTCATGACTCCATAGGATGTAGTTGGAAAGAAAGATAAGTCTTAATCGTGTTAAGATTTGGGGTTGTGTGCTAATAAGCAATATTTGTTTTAGAACAATCTTGTGGGATATCCTTAAATTAACTTTTGGATATCACTTCTATAAACCAACTAACAAATGTTGATTGTTGGATAGTTCATTACAATCCTACCATAGGATTTGCCTAAGATAGAGCAAATGAGCGAGAGATAGAACTCAAAGAATGGGTTCTTTGAGAGACAAGATGGTAATCAACAAATATAACAACCTAGTTCCTACACCACAAGCTCCATGGTAGTCGAGGATGATTTATAAACCATCTCAGTTGAATGATTTGAACTTTATGACTATGTCATAGAGTTAAACCTCTTAATTCGAAAGAAATAAGAATGAAAATCCTTATGACTACATTGAGTGTACATACGTTATATACTCAAGGAAATGGTAAAGTACCATTTGACCTGAAATAATGAAACCTTCATAGCTAATTGGTAGCTTAAGGTGACTGCAATCAAAGAGATTGGTTGACTTGGAAGAAACCATCTTTGACGTAGTCTTGGTTTCAGTTAATTCAAAGATTGCTAGCTACAACTAAATGGTGATTCAATGTTTGGAGATAATATGGGTTTCCGAAACCATTATTAAGATAGTCTTGATAATATATGTCTAAAACTATGAATCACAAGACATGTAAGTTGTAGAGATTCATCCATCATGAATTTTAGCAAGCTAGTGGGAGCTACAAGCGTCTTATGAGAGAAAGATCAAATCTTTTGATTTCTCATAAAGATGTAAATGAATCTTTTGTTTACTAGGTTTACAAAAGATTAGTGGGAGTTAATCATGTTCCTAAATTTGAATATATATATACACATATATGATATATTAATTTTGGAAATGAAAAGAATACTTCTTCGATAAAGTTATGACTTTAAACATTCTATAACGATAGAATGTATATGGGAGACATAGTCTATAAACATGGGATAGAAATCTATAATGATAGATTTCAGGATATAATTGGATTATATCAAGCCCTAATGATAGACAAAAGATGCTAGGAAGTTTCTCATATGATGATAAACTTCAATCAGAAGAACAACTCCAGTAAGACTAGGAGGTAGCTCTTCTCAAAGGGAACGTACCCTTTGACTCCCAAAGAAATAATGCGTAAATAGAATCCTTTATGTATACGCAGAAAGATGATTTATGTATTTCATATTGTATGAAAAATGTTGATATGAGTTGTACCAAGATCGGTACAAGACAATATCAATGCAAGCCCAGGATCAGAACCATAGCAACTGTCAAGTGAATCCTTAAGTATTTGAGAAATAATAAAGGATGGATTCCTCAAGAATGAGGAAGAATTAAAGTAACGTAATGGAAACGTAAATGTATTAGATTATGAATCTAATCCATCATTGGATGTTTCTTCATTATCAAAGGAAGAGATAATCAAATATCTCTTTATTATGACTAAAGAGATATTTGGATGGAAACATTAAAAGTAATGACTTTAGTGTGTTCCATTGTGAATGCAAAATCTATTGCCATATAGAAGCTTACAAAAATGTTGTTTGGATGAGAAAGTTCATTCATAAACTCTCTATTCGGATCCAACCAGAAAGTGTCTCTAGTGTACCGACACTACGACACTAATGGGGCGATAGCTCAAGCCAGGGAATCAAGGTCTCATCATGATCCGAACTCAAATGAGAGACTAAACCACACGATTAAGAATCATGTATAATGATGACGTCGTTATTCTCAAGGTTGCTTCTATGGATAACATATAGATATCCATTATCTAGGCCTACTACTCAGCCATTTTTGAAATGACTATAGAAGAGGTATCATCATTGATGACCAAGCTGATTGGCTCTAGTGCAAGTGGGAGATTGTTGGAAATGTGCCCTAAAACCAATTATATGATGATACTTTATGGACATTTCACATGTTAAACTAATATAGTTTAATTTAAAGGGCAAAGATTATTGTTTGAAGTCGTCTCATATAAATGTTATACGTTTAAACGATAAGTCCAAAGAATATGTAATTGGGAGAATGAAATCTAAAGAAGTTAGATTTATGAGACTATTCTCTTTCGTATACATATCCTAAACGTTCCTGATCATAGGATTGCCAATTAGGCATTGACAGTCCGTTAAGATCAGTACGTGCTATGTCTTCTCTTAGGGAGAGTGACTGGTCTCAAGTCATTGGTGTGACTGACACCAAAACAAGTACGTAGGTGCTCAATAGAGAATGAGTTCACTGAACGCGATCAACAAAGAGTTCTCATACTCATGTCACATGAGAACTCATGGTTGGGATAATGCAAAGTAGTCATTTGACCTGAGGCATCATAGTTGTCTTGTGGTTAGGTCCTTGATCTTTGACTATGTCAAAGTCACTCCATCCGAGGGTGTCCATGACATAGTTGGGGTTAAGCCACTTAGCCATGGAGGCAAGTGAATGCGCAACAAGGGATCTCTAACCTTCAAACTGTTTGAGGGAGAATACTCTATGATATGATTAAGAATCTCTGGCCAGAGTATGAATGAGATTTAGGAAATCATTCCAAATCACATTCAGGGTAATCATATAAGTAAGAGAATCACATTGGATAGTAGACATGAATAAACTATCAAACCAAATAATGTGGTCAAGAGTATTGTATTAGAGAAATACCATATTGCATTGTAATCCTAAACTGAATAGGTTCTCCACCTCTTCTGATTAGCTTGGGTAACCATGACATACTGCTAGGTGTTACTCATGGTTTGTGGAAGCCCTAAACGTGTATAATCACTAAAGGGAGAATTGAAAGTAAGTTTCAATTCACAATCGATTTGAAAGAGTTCTAATCGCCCACTGCCTCGCTAAAAGGAACCTAATGGATCGTACACCGTGTAAGGTAGAGATTGAAGAAACAACGGAGATGAGTAAGGATAATTAAATGGTTTAATTATTTGTGGCAAGGATTAATTAATATGTTAATTAATCAAATGAACAAAGTTCGTTAAAGACCTCGGGTTAGTTTTGGGCCTCAAGGCCCAATGGGCTTCGAATGTCAAGCCCATTGACTTAAGTTGTATGACAACTTAATGATTAATAATTCACAAAGGCCCAAACAGCCCAATAAAACCCTATGGCAGGCCATATTGATAAAGGAGTGGGTTTTGGACTTATTACAAGTTTGCCACTCCAATGAAGGTAGGTATAAATGTGACTTTATAGCCTTTTCTTCATTAGGGTTTCTTTTGGAGAAAATTGGATGAGAACATGTCTCTCCCTTTTCTCTCTAAGAGGCCGGCCACCCTAGAGGATTTTAGCTAGCAATCTTACTTCCTCTAGGTCACTCATCTCTTCTTCAAGTCTTTCCTTGGTATGGAGACTTAGAGGTTCTCAACTTTGGGAACTTAGAGAATTCTTTCAACCATCCTCATCCAAGAAATCCATGGAGCTATGAAGCAAGGAATGAAGGCCCTCTCCTTGGGTGATTAGCCTTTGCTTATGCGAAGAGGAATCAACAAAGGTATAAGATTTCTCAACTCACTTTGTTCTTGAGTTGAGTCTTGGTTCACCCTTCTACTAGGCTTTGAATTTCATGGGTAATGTTTTGTTTTTGAGTGCATACAAGCATGATTCCGCCTTGAAATGTTAATTGCATGCCATAGATGTTGCTCAAATGAACATGTTTTTCACAAAATTTCCTTTAGAAACAACTATATAAACGTTATTTTAAAGCACATAACCAAAATTAGGTAATAACTTCTCATACATTGCTCAATTGGGGTATTTGAATATATCAACGTGATCTACTCAGCCCCACGAACAACTTCATATTTTTAGAAAAAAATTTCGATGTCCCATGCGTCCTCATGCGCCGGCCAAGGCACGGCAACACACGCCCCCCACGCGTAGGCACATGCCTGGCACACTGACGGATTCCCTAATGGCGTTAGGGAATATTCCGTTAAATAAAAGCATATGCCGTTAAAGATACTTGACGCCGTTAGAATATTTCGTCAACTTTGACGGAATATTCGTCTCATTCTTCCTTGGTTTGCCGGAGTCCGGCGCTGGTCGCCGCTGCGATCGCCGAAAACTGGAAAAACTTAGAACTTCAATATCTCATCCATTTCTCAACCAAAATTCATAAAATTTGTACCAAAATGAAGCTTAGGATGAGAAAAACACATCCTTACCACTTTTAGGTCCTAAAACCCACTAAATCTCGTGGGGAAAACTTTGATAATCCGACCACCTCTGCAACTCGTCAAACCTGAGCTTCCCGACGTTCAAAACCTTCCAAAATTCTTCCCTGAGCTTCATGAAGAAGTTCTAAGGCTCACTAGAACCTTAAAACTCGATGAAACGTCCGCGATCACACTTGACGCACTTTACCTCACGCCGGAACTTTTGGTTTCTCGGGTTTATGAGGTTCTTCCTCCAAACAAATGGTATAGCTCTACTCTTGAGCTTGTAAGGAACTCGAAAATGGTCTCCACGAACTCGATCTATGAGAGATGGAGTTAGTTGGATGGTGACCATACGGGTTGTACGGAAAATGGAAGAAAATCGAGAGGGAAGGAGAGATAAGGAGTCAACGATTTGTGTGCGTGTGCGTATGTGTCTGTGCGGTCCAACTTTGGGGTACCAAACAACAACAAAACAATTAACTTTAAGTTCCAAAAACTTAGGAATAAACTAGATTGGTCCCAAACCTAAGCTTAAACCACACCACCACACAATATAACTCAACGTCCACGGGTATTCTAGTAATTTCCATGCTCTCGAGAATAAAATAATATACACATTCAGAACAGGTTGTCACAATTAATATCTAGCTTCCTATTTTTTTTTTTTAATTCGTATAACTATATAAACTTGAGATTGGTAGCTAGGAAATAACATATATGGAGCACAAAATTAAGTAGCTTTGGGAAGCACAAACTTCTTAAGGCTATATTTGGGTGAGGGATACCATGGGATTGACAGTAAATTAATAAGAAATTGATTATTAAATGTTAGATAGGAGTGGTTACCAAAATCTCATATGAGCATTGAAAAGACATGTAAAAGAAATTTGTAAACAGCTTCTTTCAAGTAGGGATTTGCAAAATATTCTTTCATGCTTTGTAAGGGTCATATGATGTTTCCTAATCTCTCTCATCTTACACTTTATGATCATTTTCTTATTAGTTTGGCCTCAATCCTTTTAGGACTTGAAGGTGTCCCACCCAAATATATAATTAAAGAAATATTTAATCATTAATCAGGAGTAGAAATTAAACTCGCTTGATTAGGTTTTGTATTAATTAAAATCTTCTAAATGCCAAATGAGAAAAGTTAATCAAGGGAGGGCCATGACTATTGGTAATGCAACTTATGTTCAGCATATAGACACCAACACACATAAATCCATTTACAAGTCCCGGTTGGGTCAATAAACAATGAAAAAAGGACCAAGGGTTTTCTCAACGGGAATTCTACTTTTCGTTTTTAATTACTCATTTGTCATGGAAGTGTCTTATTTCTTAGGGTGATTTTGTGAAAAAAAATCAATAAAAAGTTACAATATTAACAATAGATCAACAATATTTATGTTAATTATAAATAGGTCAATCATGTATTGTGATACTTAAATGCATTTAAAATAAACAAAAATTACAAAATCTGCAACTACAACTGACACCCACTTCAACTAACACTCTCTTTCTTATAGTTTTATATTTGGAATAAGTCAATACGGATCAGACACTGCAATGCAATGTTTGTTTCCTGATTATGTTTTTTACATTTGGATTCAGACATTGAGTTGCAGTGTCCATATATTGGTTTCATTTTTTCTATCACTCACACGCCTTCTACATGTTCCTTTGTACATTTGGATTCAGACACTGCGTTGCAGTGTCTGTTTCCTGGTTCTGTTTTTCACTTTTGGATTCCATTGCAGTGTCCGTTTCCTGGTTCTAATTTTTTCCATCACTTGCACGTTTCCTACACTTCACACCTCACGCGACTCCTAATTTTACATTTAGATTCTGACACTGTAATGCAATGTTCGTTTCCTAGCTCTATTTTTTACATTTAGATTTAGACATTGTAATGCAGTGTCTATTTCTCGGTTTTTTTTTTATTTTATTTTTTTTAACAATTTGATTTAGACACTACAATGCAATGTCTATTTCTTGGTTCCCCCTTCTTTTTGTTTTTTACTTGTGTAGACTCGTTCATGTAAACATAGGGCGAGAGAGAGTGATAGAATATACATATTCTAACTATTCATTAGATTCAGATTCTCTCAAGATCAGTTATATATGAATAGAAATCCAATGGTCGAATCCTCTTCCCCCTCAACTACTATTTCTCCCTCGCACCCCCACACCCCACCATTGTTAACAAACCCCAAATTCAATTGCAAGTCATCTATGCTCTAAGTCTGATTTATTTTTTCACTATCCCTTACTGTTTTAGTTTTTTTATTTGTCATCTCTTTCTTCTTCTTCATTTTGTGATTTCTCTCTCTCTAATTCTTCCATAGTTATGAAAAAGATCTCTGCAACCAAAAGACATTGGTTTGCACGACCCATCTCTTTATTGTTTCATTAACATCGGATGTGATTTTAAGGTTAAGGGACTTGCAACTGAGGGATGTGGTGGTGGTGGGGCTGATTTTGGAGAGGGTAAGTTGAGAGACTTGCAATTGGTGGTTGTGGGTTGGGTGGGTTGGGGTAATGTTGGGGCTGATTTTGAGGTGGGGTTGAATTTAATTTGGAATTTGAGGAGTTGGTGGTGCGAGGTTGAGAGCTTCGAAGTGAGGGAGAAAGAGAAGAGTTGAGGGGAAAAGAGGAAGGATAAGAGATTTTGGCCGTTGGATTTGTACCAATGGATGAGATCCATCGACCCGAAGGATCTCCACAAATTGATCTGGAGATGATCTAAATCCATATTTATAATAGCTTAAGCCCATATAACATTTATAGGGAGAGAATAGTCAAATTATAACTATTTATAATGACTTAAACCCTATGTGACATTCATCATTGACTTATGCCTAATTAATAAAAATAAATAATTGATTAAGTCCAAAAAAAAAATATGTCATTGATATATGACTTACTAGTAAAGTTTTTATTGTGATTAAGTCCAAAGCAAAAATATGTCATGACTTAATAGTAAAGGTTTTATTGAGCTTTGGCTAAATTACCTTATTTCTTATTAATGTTTCATGAAAACAATGAAAAAGAAAAACAGATACCAAGTCACATATCCTACAAGATTTACTTCAGACAGTCTTATAATGTAGTCATAGAAATTAGAATGATAGAAAACTATGCGATCTGTTGAAGGTGACAAAGTGTGTGTGTGTGTAAGTGTTCCAAAGATAATCCTGCTAAAATAAGCATAAAATAAATAAAGGGCACGAAAAAAATCTGGTGGATCTATTAGTAACCCCCTAAATTCAGGGACTTCTGCTACTTTCTGAACGTAGAAAAATAATAGCCAGGTAGCTAGCCGTTTAAAGCTGAAACCTCAAACCATTCCAAATAAAGGAAAGTAAGAGTAGTGAATTCCCACAATCATGATTAACTCAGAAGACTATTTCCATGAATCCAAGAGACCGATCGAAAATTCATTGAAACAAAAGACATAAGAAAAAAGAAGCTGAAGAAGAAGAAGAAGAAGAAGAAGAACATATGGGGTTCAGAAAAGAAAAATAAATAAAATTTAAACATGGGAAGTGGTACTAGCTTGAACCAACAGGAACAAATTAAGTTGCAAAACATGGGCGTGATGTTAACGATTTGCTGACCTTTTATCTCCAACAAAGCTCTTCTCATCCAATATGCACTTAGCCCTCCACAACGCACGCAGAAGCAGCTTCGAATCTAAATTAATTAAGGTTCTAAAATTAAACATCGCCGATGATCCTTCAGAAAATCAGAATGGTGGACGATCCCCTGAGTTATTTCCATCTCCAGCCCACCCATCGAATGGCAACTGAACATTTTGCATATTCAACGGCAAATTGAAGAATGGAAGCCCCGAAGACGGGTCTGGAAAAGGATTGTTCCCAACACTAACACCACCAACTCCACCACCACCGCCACCAGTACCCCCGGATCCCTGGGGATCCTGTACCTGCAACTGCTCCTCTTCATCCAAAGGCAGCCTCTCGTAAGCAACATTAGTAAACGATGAGGCGATCACAATAACAGGCCCTGCCGTGGTCAACTCCCCAACAACGCTTCCCCCGACAACCTGTCCCTGCCCGCCGGCCAAGAATATGGTCAAGCTTGTGGCCCCGGGCGGGGCGGGCGGTGGTAAAAATGACCCTGAAAGGGATAAAATCTCAAACCTTCCATGAAGGCTTACTACGGCCCCTACTGCGGCCGGCTGCCGCAAGGTCACATTAGTAACGGTGCCACTGCCGCTCAAAATACAGATCCCACGCTGGCGGCGCCGAGCGTACGTGGCGACGCAATCAAAGACGTCGCAGCCGTTGCCTACCTCCAGAATATGTGCTCTAAGAGTGTTTGCACTCTCTCTTGTGATGATGACCGGTGGTTTTGGCTTGTTTTTGGATCCTGGTGGACGGCCTCGAGGCCGGCGGGCCACGATCTCTCCTGACCCACCGTTGATGCCTCCGAGGTTGAGGCCACCCTGATGATCATCTCCTGATGAGAACCGGCCCGTTGACCTGTTGGCTACTGCATCGTCTTCAGAATCGGTTTGCTGTTGATGTTGTTGTTGGAGTTGCAAGTCTTGCCTGTGAAGCTGGTGAACGTAGCGAGAAGCTGAGCCTAAATCCAAACCAGCCATGGGCACATCAAAAGAAAAACAGAAAACAAGGAGGAAAATATTAAAAATATTTTTTTATATAAAATTAATTTATGAAACTGGGAAGCAAATTTAAAACTGATTGTGGTTTTTCAGCTTTTGTTTATTTTATGGAAGTGGGAAAATTTTATATATAGAAAAAAAAAGAACGGAAAAAAGAAGGGAGATATATAAAGAGAGGGTCTGCTCCAGTACTCGATGTTTTCAAAGAAAACAAAAGCAACAACGACAACAAGAACCAGGAAGATCGAGTGCAGAGAAAGGGAAGGGGAAGAAGAGGAGGGATGAGAGGTTGGGGTTGGGGGCGACAAGGACTCAAAACGCGGTCATTTCTCTCACACTAAAAGCTTAAATATACTACTAAAATATTGATTTGAGGAAAGTTTTAATATTGATTTCCTATTCTGCGGAAGAGGGTATGGTTGCAACTATGACTCTCGACCTTAGAGAGTAGAGTAGACGCTATCTTCAAAATTTTTTTTTTTTTTGAACTAATCTTCAAAAAAATTGATACGTTGCACAATGTATCAGTTATTATAACTCGGTATGAAACTCTTCATTTATAAAAGTTAAATTTAAGAATTCGCACTTGAAAACAGATAAAAAAATTACTAGACCCTAGTATTCCGTTAGTCTCATAGAATTTTTTTCATTCGAGTTTTAGAGTTTATTAATATTTACAAGTTAATGTATTTTAGATGTTTGCTTGGGGTCTGAAATAGGAGGCTAAAAGCTTTTTAAATTTTTTTTTTTTATTATCAACAGAGGTTAGGGTTTGAGTTAATCCACGAATTAGTATGCTAGTATAGTTTGTTAACAAGAGAATTAATATAGCCTCATAAAAAATTAATATAGTCCAAATAAGAAATAAATGAAACATGAAACAATGTGAAGGCGACTATAATACAATGTTAACAAGAGAAGGAATAAGTGAAACATGAAACAATGTTGAAGCAACTATAATACAAGGTTAACAAGAGAAATGCTAAGGAGACTCTCAAAGTGGGACTTTACGTGACCTCTTTGTCATCTCACAGTTCAACGTTAATTCTAGTACTAACATTATAAACTAGGTGTCAAAAACATGAGGTGATAGAGAGTCCATATAGATTCCCACTTCTGAGTTTGAGAGAGTCTTCTTAGCATTTCTCATGATAGCAATATCTTGGTTGGACCTACTTTTCAAATTACAAAGACTAATAGTTTGTCATACAACGATTTAGAGAACTGGATTGAGCTAAGTCTCTCAACAGACCAACAATAATTTAGTTCAAACTTGTCATTTGCAGAGTCAAATTAAGACTTTTTGCTTTTCAAGTTACAACATAAAATTTTACCAAAATGTGATGGACATAAAACATGTTTCTTGTCTTGTCTTATCATTAGTTTGGGCAAAAATATAGGGACTTACTACTTAATAGTACATGAGAAAATAAAATGTGTATGAAGATGGATCGAAAAAGATGTGGTAGCAAGAAAGATACTTAACTTGTGGATGGGGTGAGTTTGTGACAAAATAAGAAAAAAGGGAGCGTGGGGAAGGTAGTGTATTTCAAAGGTTTGAGTGATCTGATGATACATCATGCATAAACATTTGAGGAAAAGAAAGTACCTTAGATGGGGGAAGGTAGTGTGTGGGTGGGGTTAGATGGCGGATCGCACCGCAGCTCAAGTCTGAAGATGTTGGCCATGGTTAGGGTTTCTGTCTGCAACAAGTAACCATGGTTAATTTGGAAACTTGACCAGGTTGATTTAACTTGGAACGTGAGGGGAAAAGACAAATTAAATTGTTATTAAAAACAAAAAACGAGGGATGGATGGGCAAGTGGGAGATGCTGCTGCGGCGGATAGGTCCCACTTTTGTTCTCTTCCTCCAACCTGGACGGCTCCCTCTCCTTTTCTCTCTAGCCACCTTTCATTGTGCAAGGCCGTATTTTCGTTATTGAACAATTTTCTGTTCTTGAATAGATATTTAGTGTGCCAATAATACGTTTTGGACACAAAAAATAATAATGTAATTACTGAAAATTTTTAAAAAATTTCAACCAATTATATTATGATATAATCTGTATCGAATTGTATTCTTGACACACTTAAAATGGCACACTGAAAAATTTCTTCATTCCTCGACCTAGGGCTGGTTTGGTATTGCTGTGCTTTGAAAAAAAAAAACTGTTTCTGCTGTGCTGTGAGAATAAGCACGTGTGAAATAAAGTAGCAGAGTGTTTGGTAAACTTTTTTGTAAAAGTGTTTATGGAAAAAAAAAGACAGTATTATAGTGTTTGATAAACTTTTATGTAAAACAATTGTGATTGTGAAATGACCAAAAATGATATAATACTAGATGTACCATTAATTTAATTTTCTCTATCTACATCGAGTAGTCTCTCCCGCTACCCCACTATTAAACCAGACTTTCCAAAAACCAAAAACATCTCTCTAAAAGTCTCATCCACAACCCCAATTTTCTCATTTTTTATTTTTTTTGCTCCGTCTTCTTCTTTTTTATTTTCTACTCCGTTCCTCAATCTCTCCCACTACCCCACTATTAAACCAGACTTTCCAAAAACCAAAAACCAAAAACATCTCTCTAAAAGTCTCATCCACAACCCCAATTTTCTCAATTTTTATTTTTTTTGCTCCGTCTTCTTCTTTTTTATTTTCTACTCCGTTCCTCAATCTCTCTCACCTATCATCTGATTTGTAGTACATACATGGTCTAGCTGCTCAAGGAGTTCATTATATACATCAGGCAGGGCCAACACTCCAGGATGCTTTCTTCTTTTAGGACTAATCATTTTTTCTTTTTGAACCTGTATAGTGTGAATTTGATCATACGAAGTACTTTCCTGTATTTAATTTTGGGTATTTGGAATAATTGAGTTTTGGTGTCCGTCTGGGCAATCTGGGCGCTTCTAATTTGCAGAAATACGAAGATCAGTCGCCTGTAAGCGGTGCAATCTAGCAAATCTGGGCAAATCTACGATGCCAAAACCGAATCTGGTCCTCGCCGGAAAAGATGGTGGTATTTCTCAGTGCGATTTTGTCGGCATGGGAGTGAGAGAGGACGAACAAGAGATGAGAGGAAGGACAGAGGTAGAAACAATGTCCTAGGGTATGGAATTTAAGGTCAATAATGGTGATTGTTGAAACTGGGAGTGAACAGCGTTGTGGCGGGATCGATGAGGACGACCTCCCAATTGAAGTCGACGGTGTTTTCCAGTTGGTATTATCTGTAATTATTTAATTGTTTAAGGTCATTTTGGGTGTTTGAAAGTTTCATTAAAGGGCTTAGCACCTCTTGCAAATTAGGTTTGTGCAACTGTGAAAAAAAAAAACTGAAGTTGAATGTTTACCAAATACAAACAAGCTCCTACCTTTTTTTGATACTCGTTTTTTTTTTTTTAAAGAACATCAGTATCAAACCAGTACTTAGTTGGTCCTAAGATGTGATTAAACAATATAATTATAAGAGCAATGACCAATTATATCATTGAACGCATCGAATAAAAATTTTCAAGCATAAAATTTTCCATTAATGTACATGTACTGTGCGGAAGTGAAGATCAATTTGTTGTAGCATGGACTTGTAATGAAATAAAATATTAAAGTGATTAGTTGTATATAGAATAAGTTAAGTGGTGAAGGATTTATCATTACCTCATGTTGAGATTAATTAAGTTTGAGCACACCATTAGTACTCGGGTTCATAATAGTAAACGCTCCACCGACAACATGCGATAGAAAAAAAAAACTGATATAAAAAATGCTGTGAAGTATAAAATAAAAGTTATTTTTTAACAAAATAGCAATAATCATTAAAAAAATAATAATAAACACTATATCAGAGAACCAATCTCAATCCAGGATGAGTTTGGAAGATTACAATATATTTGCTTCAATTGAGGTTTTCAAATCAAGTAAGTCAATACTAATAAACCCACAAGTCTAGGATCATTAAACAATTTAGTTCTTGATGCAGACCATCAACTAAACTCATTATTATATGAAATTAGTGGCAGCTAGTTATAATAAAATACGAGAGATTTTTCAGTATGACCGGTTCACGAAGTGGTACACCACGTGTTATTGTACAAATAGTGGGATATGAGCTAAAATATTAATAACTTAAAAAATAAAATTTCTCACAAATCCTATTAAAACACGTGGTGTACCACTTGTGTTCCCGTCACAACTAAAAATACAAGCATTTTTAGATTTATATTGCATGGATGCTATTTAAAATTTCTGGCTCATGGGATTTTCAGTATTAACTCTAATTTAATAACATTACTTAAAATCTTTTAGTTTATAAGGAGTTTTATTGTAAGCCTTTATTTTATTTGTCTTTTTATGTTTCTTATTTAAGTTCTAAGCCTATAGTATTTGTAAGACAGAAAAGCTAGAGACATTGTTCGAATTATAATATTGAAATTTGTGTTGAGAACTCATGCTTTGCTTTTGTTTAAGATTTTGTTGCTTTATTTTTCTAGTTGTCTACGTTGTAGGTTTGTACTAGAAATAAATTTAAAGGATTTTCAGGTCTCTCCTTGCACTTGGAGATGTAAACCCTACCTATTTATACTATCTTTTCATTTTAATTTATATTCATTATACCATTTTATTTTCCATGTCTTCTATCAGTTCTCATCATGAAAATTCAATGTTTCCTACAACAACATGTTGGTTAATTTCTTGGGAAATAGACAAAAATATGCAATTTTCTTAATCTTGGGACAGAAAATAGAATTTTTCAAATATCCACACGCTGTGCACACATTGTTTTAAATAATTTGTGTTTATCATATTCTTAATTAATTATTTTTGTACATAACTTTTTATTTTATTATATTTTTTAGGTTACAACTTGCTAGTTTTGAGAGCAGTGCAACGATGGAATTTGTACCTTCTCTTGGATTCAATATACAACCAGGAGGACTGCCTTTAAGGGTTAGATTTGCAGAATGGGGATTTTATGGATTTAAACCTAGAATTTGTGCACTTTGCTGTATGAAGACCCTTGATATTTTGCAGTGTCCTGAAAGAGAATATTTTCCTGAGTTTGTCCATAAGCATGTCAATATGAGAATCGACTAAAATAGGCATTGGAACCATTCCTATTCAGAGTTCTACACTCCAAGTTTGGAAAAGCATATTGAGCAGCCTAATGTACCACAAGAGCTTTCGGTGGAAGGCAAACTTTCTAAATTGTTGGAATCAATCGAGCTGCACATGAATTAACAAATCAATGATTTTAGATTTAAGCATTAAACTATGGGAAAAAGCTATGATGAACAAGAGGAGGGGAGAAGAACGCATAAATTTTGGATAACTTTGCTAGGCTTTGACGATTTATATTTCAAGGTGTTTTCTATCATTTTTCTATTTGAATAAAATTCCTTTTGTTTTATGATTGTGCGTAACTAATTTCCTTTTGTTAGGATGAGGCCACGAGCCTTAGCAAGAATATGTAGTTTTTTTTTTCAATTTACTTATGATATTATGCATGCATATTTGAATATATTAATCATCGTGTTTAAACTATCTACTTGTCTTAATGTTTGATCACCATTAGGATATTTAGAAAAATAATTTGCTGCAATTTTGGTCGGAAGTCGGTCCCTGAAATTGACGAAGGCTTCTTGTGGTTAATATGTGAAGTTCACTTAGGATGAATACCACGTCTTAAGGATTGTATGGTTTTTCAAAAGGTTTCACAAAACTGAACGAGTCATGCATGTTTAGATTTGATCTGAATACCACAGACGGATTGCATGTTTGATATACGCTCTATGTTGGGGGTCCAAGTAGGCATATATTAGGAAAACCTAACCTTCAAAATATGCATGTGTAAGTCATAAGTAATTGGAAGAACTACGTATGATTGTTAAGGTGACGGCATAACCCTAGTGCTTTCACAATTTAATTTTCAAAAACCGTTTTCTTTTAGTTTATTTTGTTTTGTTGATTTATTTAATTATTTCTATTAAATTTGTATTTATTATTTTAAATCACAAAATCAACATTTTCTCAAACTTTGTTTTAAATAATGAATTAAGATTTGATTTAACATAAATTATTCATTCAATCCCTGTGGAGAATGACCTTGCTAGAGCCGATTATACTACAATTACCTTCTACTCTTGCAAGTATTTTTAAGTGTTTTTATCCCTACTTTTGCAGGTGATAAAAATCCCATCAAGAAATTGGATGCACACGTCATTCACAATAATCGGACAGAAATAAGAGTTTTCCTACACCTTGAAATGACTTCATTGCCTTCATATATAAATGAGTTATTTCCTCCCTTTTTTTATTCCTCTACCTCTCTCTACTCTCTCTCTCTTCTCTCACTTTCTCCCTCTAGCACTATCTTTCTCGTTCTCAATGTGCACCCACGGTGCACAATCTCGACTAACACCGTAAAAAAATGAAGCCACCATCAATTTCATCTCGTCTTGATGAGTCCAAAACACCAAGCCTTGTCACGAATATCCATAATCGTTGGGATCAAAACTCAAGCAGGTCGCGAGTTTTCTGGCCATTTTCTAACAACACGGCAAACAATCGAGGCTCGAGACCACCACCACTAGACTTGCATCGAGGGTGTGAACAAAGCCCAGTCATTAACTGCTGGTGCAGACACGGTGCCTGTTGGGAACAAAACCTACTATCCTTCTTTTTCCCTTCCCCTCTCTCTCTCTCTCTCTTTTTCTCTCTCTTTCTCTCTCTCTCTTCACGAACATTTTGGACAGAAGGGGTCAACACTACCAAAACACATTTGTTATTGACCAAAAATAAGAAAACCCATTTGTTGTTTGCTCTCTTCCTTTGAATATTTGTAGATTAGTGGGATTAAAGAAGTGAGCTTTTTCATATTTGGGGAAGGGGAGAATAAACCCAAAAGTTGTATGAAGTAATTGTGAAACAAAATTTAGTCAATTTCTCCCTCTTCTATATTGTTGATGCACAAAATCATTGAGGACTTTGGTACAACAAAAAGTGTTAAGTTTGTGACCTTCACTAGATTGCTCCGGTCACTAGTGTGAATAAGTAAGTAAATGGATAGGGACAAGGAAGCAAGCACAAGATGTACGTGGTTCACCCAGATTGGCTACGTCCACGGAGTAAAGGAGTTCTCATTAATTGTGAAGGGTTTACACAAGTACATAGGTTCAAGCTCTCCTTTAGTGAGTACTAGTGTATGATTTAGTACAAATGACATTAGGAAATATTGTAAGAGAATGATCTCTATTTATAGAAAAGAGTTTCTAGTTTCATTCTGACATTGACACGTGTTGTGTTGTGATTGGCTTCTGATGTTGACACGTGTCGCGCTATGATTGGCTTCTGATGTCGACACGTGTCGCGCTGTGATTGGCCTCCTGGTTGGAGGGAAACTTTTCTGGGTCCTTGACGGTATAACGTTGACCGGTGCTCAGTAGTTTCGGGATTGGTCAAGTATGGTACAAATAGTGCTCCTCTAAGTTCCCGAGTAAGGGAAGCTCCTCGGTTGGGGACTTGTAAGATCCAAGCCATTGAGTAATCACGAAACTTCTAAGTACCGAAGTGTGGTATCATTTTCACTTGCCTTATCTGTCTCATCTGTAAATGTGGCATCTTCTCTGGAAGTACTTTTCCTCCATCCAGGGGTGGTATCTTTAACCGGTGGAGATGCACAAGGTAATGTATCAATTTCACTTGAAGCTTATTTGTAGTTTCAAGCTTGGTCAAGCGCGATACAAACCATGTAGTAGGAGTCCCCTAAGTCGCCGAGCTAGGAGATTTGCCGAATGAGGTAACAGACAAGGTAAGCAATCAGATTTCCAAGCAAGTAACCTGGATCAGAGGTTCGACTTCGGCTTCTGGTTGATTGTTCTCCTTCTCCTTGTGTCGTAAACAACAACAAGGATAAGGAGAAGAAATGGAGAAGAGATGATATGAGATACTTTTGCTTTTGAAGAAGTAACTTTCCACAGGCTTATTCTTAAACTGGGCTGAAGGGTTTTCTGGTTTCCTCCAGAGTATAAGGCCGACTCAAGAATTTGAGGGTTAAAACAAGTCCATCAAATCTAGAGTACGTTCGACCCTGATGATATGGGATACTTTTGTTGTTGACAAAGTAGTGGATGTATCGACACCTGTTCTGTTAAAGTTGTCTCCACATGCTTCCTTGTATCCTTCTCACTTGCCCTATTTGTTCCTCAAGCAGATGTAATATCTTATCTGGAAGCATAAGATGTTGAAGATGTGTACTCGAGAGGAATGCCAGGTAAGTAATCAGGCTAGGGGTTCCAGGCAGTCAGTTCTTGACTGGAAGCTTGATTCCAAGTGTTGACTGATTGCTCTCTTTCTCCTTATTTTGCAGGTAAGAACAAGGCCAAAGGAAAAGACAGGGAAAAAGCATGATATGGGATACTTTTTCTTTTAACCCTGATGATATGAGATACTCTTGCTCTGGTGTGGCTTGTTTGCAGAGGTATTATTAGGAGGAAAAGAAGCTGAGTATTTCGAGAGACTCTACTGAGAGTGCCCTCTTGGATGTGAAGAAAAGTTGAGCATTTTTTTTATTTGCAGGTCTGCCTGGCTGTGGAGGATGAAGGTCGACATATATAGGAGTCTCCCTAACAACAAGTAGTAGTGCTATTCCTTTACCCTTCTTGGTCATAGCAATGTAGTGGGAGCTGCAAGTTTCACGTGTTTTAATTTTGTCAGAGTACTTTGAAAAAGTGCTCTGTGGTATCTGGAAAGCTGATGTTGCATGTGAAGATTGCATACAAGCTTTATCCAAGAAAATCTGGCTTTAGAAAGTTCGGAGAGCGGTGCCTCTTCGGTTTTCGAACAAGCAATCCTGTCGAGAATCTGGCTCTCGAGATTCAGAAAACGGTGCCTCTTCAATTTTGAGAAAGCAATCCTGTTGGGAGTCTGACTCTTGAGATTCGGAGAGCAGTGTCTCTTTGATTTTTGAGAAAGTAATCTTGTTGGGAGTCTGGCTCTCAAGATTCGGAGAGCAGTGTCTCTTCAATTTTTGACAAAGTAATCCTGTTGGGAGTTTGGCTTTCGAGATTCGGAAGACGGTGCCTCTTCGATTTTTGAGCAAGCAATCTTGTTGGGAGTGTTTTCTCGAATGTGAGTAAAGGTTGGGCATTTTTGCCAATCTGCCTTGCCACAGAGCACGGAGGTTAACACACATTGGGACTTTCTAGTTATCAAGCAGTGGTGCTGTTCCTTTACCCTTATGGGTAATAGTAGGGTAGCTGGACATTCAAAATTTATGTGTCTAAACTTTGTTAGAGATCTTTGGCAAAGTTATCTGTGGTACCCGAGGAGCTGATATTGCGTGTGGAAAGTGGTGCCTCTTCGGAATCCGGAGAGTGGTGCCTTTTCGATTTTTGAACCAACGACCCTGTTGCCCTTTCTTTTATAAGAGCACCAATTGTGTGCAAGAAGTACATTCAGAGAGTTATTGCTTGTAGGAATTTTCCCCTTACTTCAGAGATTTATTGCACCTCATTTCTCCTTCATCATTTATGTGAATGTCTGGCCCATCCGACCGTCGTTTTGACTTGAACTTTGGTGAAGAGGCAGCCATGCCTTCTCAAGACAACATATGGCGCCCATCCTTCTTATCCTCTACTGGTCCTCTTATTGTTGGGGACTCTGTGATAAAGAATGATATGACCGCTGCGGTGGTGGCCAGGAACCTTCTCACTCCAAAAAATAACAGACTACTTTCCAAATGGTCTGATGAGTTGGCTGCTAAGGATTCTCTGGCTCTCAGTGTTCAGTGTGCAGGTTTTGTGTCTAATATGGCCCAACGCCTATTTGCTCGAATCCGCCAAGTTGAATCATTGGCGGCTGAAGTGATAAGTCTCAAACAGGAGATCAGAGGGCTTAAGCATGAGAATAAACAGTTGCACAGGCTCGTAGATGACTATGTTACAAACATGAAGAGGAAGCTCGACCAGTTGCAGGAATCTGATGGTCAGATTTTACTTGATCATCAGAGGTTTGTGGGTTTGTACCAAAGGCATTTATTGCCTTCGTCTTCTAGGGCTGTACAACGTAATAAAGCTCCAAATGATCAACCTTCGGTGCCTCCTCCTTCTAGGGTTCTGCCTAGCACTGAGGCTTCGAATAATCACCCTCTAGTGCTTTCTCTTTCTAGGGCTCTGCTGACTGCTAAGACTTCTCTTGAGCAACCTTTGTGAAGGCTCCCTCTTGTTTGTTTATTTTGATTCATGTATATATACATATTTGTAACTTATCGGAGATATCAATAAACAAGCTTTGCTTCATTTCAACATATTGTGTTAAATACACCAAGGCCTTCTTCACTAAGTTCTTTGAATTTTTCCATTTGTTGAAGCTTGTATGTTGAAGCTTTGTGAGTGAAGCATGTAGGTTGATGTAGTGCTCCCTTAATTTCCTGAGTGAGGAAAACTTCTCGGTTGGAGACTTGAAAAAATACAAGTCACTGAGTGGTCGTGAGACTTCCGAGTATCAAGGTGCAGTAGCATATGGTAGGAGTCCCCCAAGTTTCCGGTCGAGGGAGTTGACGAATGAGGTGTCTTGCTAGTAGCCAAGTTTCCAAGGGAACAAAACTTCACTGTTTTCCTTTCTAAGTGGTAGCCCAAAACTCCTCATTCATATATATTTGTTATGAAAGTTGTTAGGCCCAAAGAAGAGGAGGCCTACACAATTTTTTTTTTTGAATTTTCGATTTTTTATTTTTTGAAATTTCGAATTTTTGAATTTTTGAATTTTCGAATTTCCGAAAAAAAAAAATATATATATAGGGTAAAAGACTGTTTACTACCCTCAAGTTTCGTGGTTTTCAACATTTAGTACATCAATTTTTTTTCATCCCAGAGTCATACCTAAAGTGTTAATTTTGGGATAGTCTCATACATCCATTAAGTTTTCTGTTAGAACTTCTGTTAATTGATGACGTGGCGCCCACGTGGACAATTATTGGGCACCACGTGTCAATTTGGGCCCACTTCAATATTAAAAAAATTAAAAAATTAAAAATACAAAAAAAAAAAGAAAAAAAAAAAAGAAAAGAACAAACATCTATCTCCTCCCTCATCCCTCGCACCCTCTCCCTCCTTTCTCTCTTCTGCAACCCGCACCCCTTCCCTCCATTCTCTTTTCTACACCTGCACCACCCTCCCTTCTCTCCTCTACAACCCGTACCCATCATCTCCGCACACCCAACCCAACAAAATCCCACCCAAAGAAATTCTATTTCAACAAGAATTTGGTATTTTCAAGTATGGATCTTCTCTTTGTGAACCCAGGAGAAAAACCCAGAAAAAGCCTCTCTCGCGACCCCTATTCCACGAAAAGAGAAGAAGTTAAATTAGAATTGTTCTTTAATCCATCTTACCCACCTCTCTCTCGCTACTCAATCTCTCTACATCTATCACAATTCTCAAATAACGAAACAAGAAGTTTAATTAAAGCAAATTAAGAAACAAGTGACTTCCATCTTTAGGAAAAGCTGAAAAGTGTGGATTGAGGTTTCAATAATCTTGACGAGATCTGGGGCATAAACCATTAAATCAAATTCTTCCTCCTCTAGGCCATTTCGAATTGGACCAAAAAAGGCAAACTCGAAGCGGGTGGAGGAGACCCAAATCCTCCCAATTTTCCAGAAAATTATAAAGTTAAAAGAAAAAAAATATTCAGATCAACTAATATTGGGTTTCTTTTGTGAACCCAGAAAAATTGGGGTCTCTTTCGAGATGAAAATAAAACGGAAATAAAAAAGGAAAATCAAAAGGAAAAAAGGAAGAAGAAGGGAAGAAGAAGAGACGGAAGGGCAGAGAAGAGGCGGTGGGTCCAGGATTTGGATGTAGAGGACGAGATAGCTCGTAGCAGCATCCCAAGTCAGACTGCGTTATCAACTGGATCTGGTAGGACGGTTTAGTGGGTTCGTGCAAAGGAGAGAAGGGAGGGAGAAGAAATGAGGGAGTGAGGGACGGACAGACATGCTGCGTCATCGACTAGACCTGGTAGGACGGTTTGAATTCTGATTTCAGAAAATCTGGCTGGTTGCACTCGTCCCACCATGCTTTTGACCTGTCCTTGACCCATAGCCGCCAATGGTGACCCGATTCGACTCCCGGCTTACCTATTTCGACTCCATCAGCTACCGCCGACATCGGCGCACAGGCGGCGCTTCTCGATTTTCTCCGCTTCATCGTTTCAGATTCTTCCACCTCCGAGTAGCACTCCTACAAATTAGATTAGTAATCGAAAATGGCCTCGTTCCTCTCCTTATACATCCTTTTTATTAACGATGCGTCGTCATTCGGTGCCACGTTGTGGTCGAGCTCATCCTGTTTCACCTGCTCTTCGAGCAACGACAATGAGGCGAGGTATTCAACTGCTGGACGAAGATGTAGATGGTGATTTGCAGACGACAACCATAACAAGGAAATTGAGGAAGCAGGGATAGATGGTGTCAGGTGGGGAAGATAATGGGGTTCTGGGGATGGAGGGATGTCGGGTGGGGGTGAGGAAGACGAAGGGATTCTGGGTTTTTTTTTGTTTGTTTGTTTTTTTTTTTAAATTTTTTTTAATAATTAATTTTTAATTTCCACGTGGATCCCTTAATGACACGTGGCACCCAATCATTGTCCATATAGGCGCCACGTCATCAGTTAACGGCATACTTAACAGTTTGACTAACGGATGTATGAGACTGTCCCAAAACACTTTAGGTATGACTCTGGGACGAAAAAAACTTGATGTACTAAATGTTGAAAACCACGAAACATGAGGGTAGTAAACAGTCTTTTACCCATATATATATATTTTAAGCTTTATAGGTGAAGCTTTGCTGGGTACCATGAATTGATTTTTCTTCACACTATCTTGATCAAGATAGTGTGAAGCTTTTGTAGGTGAAGCTTTTGTGTTGAAGCTTTTGTAGGTGAAGTTTTTGTGGGTGAAGCTTTTGTGGTGGGTGAAGCTTTTGTGGGGGAAGCTTTTGTGGTGGGGGAAGCTTTTGTGGTGGGTGAAGCTTTTGTGGGTGAAGCTTTTGTTGGTGAAGCTTTTATGGGTGAAGCTTTTGTTGGTGAAGCTTTTATGAGTGAAGCTTTTATGGGTGAAGCTTTTGTAGGTGAAGCTTTGGAGTTGAAGCTTTTGTGAGTGAAGCTTTTGTGGGTGAAGCTTTTGTGGTGGGGAAAGCTTTTATGGGTGAAGCTTTTGTTGGTGAAGCTTTTATGGGTGAAGCTTTTGTAGGTGAAGCTTTGGAGTTGAAGCTTTTGTGGGTGAAGCTTTTGTTGGTGAAGCTTTTATGGGTGTAGCTTTTGTAGGTGAAGCTATTGTGGGTGAAACTTTTGTAGGTGAAGCTTTGGAGTTGAAGCTTTGTAGGTGAAGCTTTAGAGTTGAAGCTTTTGTTGGGTACCATGAATTGATTTTGCTTCACACTATCTTGATCAAGATAGTGTGAAGCTTTTGAGAATTTGTAGTTGTCCTCCATTGATGAAGCTTTGTTGAATTTCCCAATTTTTTTTTTGTTTGGGAAAACTAGAAATTTGTTGAATTTCCTAATTTCCCTCCTTTTTTTCTTTTCGGGAAACTAGAAGTTTGAAAATGTGGGAGAGACAACATATACAAATTTTGCTTCCACACTATTGAGCAAGAGATTGTGATGCAAGCCACACCTTATAGTAGTCGAAGGTTTGGATGAACCATATAAATTGAATTTGCTTCGAACAATCTTGAGCAAGAGTGTGTGAAGCTTTCTACGAGTTGTAGTTGTCCTTCATTGATGAAGCTTTTGTTGGCACCATAAATTGGTTTTACTTCACACTGTCTTGATCAAGAGTGTGAAGCTTTTGAGAATTGTGGTTGAACTTCTTTGATGAAGCTCTTGTTGGCACCATAAATTGGTTTTGCTTCACACTGTCTTGATCAAGGGTGTGTGAAGCTTTTGAGAATTGTGGTTGCCCTTCATTGATGAAGCTCTTGTTGGCACCATAAATTGGTTTTGCTTCACACTGTCTTGATCAAGAGTGTGTGAAACTTTTGAGAATTGTGGTTGAACTCATTTGATGAAGCTCTTGTTGGCACCATAAATTGGTTTTGTTTCACACTGTTTTGATCAAGAGTGTGTGAAACTTTTGAGAATTATGGTTTAACCCTTTGATGAAGCTCTTGTTGATGAAGCTCTTGTTGGCACCATAAATTGGTTTTGCTTCACACTATCTTGATCAAGAGTGTGTGAAGCTTTTTAGAATTGTGGTTACCCTCCATTGATGAAGCTCTTGTTAGCACCATAAATTGGTTTTGCTTCATACTATCTTGATCAAGAGTGTGTGAAGCTTTCTACGAGTTGTAGTGTTTGCAGTGTTACAGAGGATAAATGTTTGAAGCAGATGCGAGAGGGCTGAATAACTTGATATTCGTATGCCATGCACTAAAGTTGTTGTTGGCTTGCAATAAGACTTTGTTGGTGACTATAACTCTTGTTGGGCATAAGTGCTCCCTTAGTTAAGTTGTCAAGCTTGAAGGTTTTTGATTATTTGTGAATGCTAGGAGTTCATATGTACAAGTTGTACCACTCGTCTTCTGGTAGGTAGAATGAATAGTGAGTTGCTTTCATCACTTGGTTGGTGGTACGAAGGTGAGTTCCTTAATCACCTTTCATCACATTTCATCACCTGGTTGGTGGCACGAGGATGAGTTCCTTTTTCACCTGGTTGGTGGCATGAATGGCAAGTTACCAAATGATATTAGAGTACGGGTTGTACATTTCATCACCTGGTTGGTGGCATGAAGATGAGTTCCTTCTTCACCTGGTTGGTGGCATGAGTGGCAAGTTGCCAAATGATATTAGAGTACAGGTTGTACATTTCATCACCTGGTTGGTGGCATGAAGGAGAGGACAGGTTGTACATTTCATCACCTGGTTGGTGGCATGAATGGCAAGTTGCCAAATGATATTAGAGTACGGGTTGTACATTTCATCACATGGTTGGTGGCATGGAGGAGAGTACGGGTTGTACATTTCATCACCTGGTTGGTGGCATGAAGATGAGTTCCTTCTTCACCTGGTTGGTGGCATGAGTGGCAAGTTGCCAAATGATATTAGAGTATGAGTTGTACATTTCATCACCTGGTTGGTGGCATGAAGGAGAGTATAGGTTGTACATTTCATCACCTGGTTGGTGGTATGAAGATGAGTTCTTTCTTCACATTTCATCACCTGGTTGGTAAGAATAAGGGCAAGGTGTCTATGCACATTGTAGCAAATGTCGAATGACACAAAGTATGTTGAATCCTTTCAAAGCATAGTTGGCTTATGTATGAATGTGTTGGAATGTATGATTGAAAGGATATAGTGTGAAACTGTTCGTTTATTTGTATAGTCTTATTGACATATACTTAGACTTTGTTTCATGTTGGAAGCATTCATGTTGAAGCTTTGAACCTGAGTGTTTCATTACTAGGAATGTAAAAGGATTAGGATTGAGTTGTCTAAATCATCTCTTTATTGAATTCATGCCAAATAGTCTTCATTACATAGGATGCCAAACGGATGAAGCTTAACACTTATACAATGTGAGTTTACTTGTAATAGTACTTCAAGTGATCAACGTTCCATGGATGGCCAAAGGTCTTGCCATCAGAGCTTCTAAGCTTGTAAGAGCCAGGGCAACTGTTGCCAACAACTTCAAACGGTCTATCCCAGTTTGGACTAAGTGTTCCTTGACTCAGGACTCTGTCGCAGAGTAACGTTTCTTCAATACCCAGTCCCCACTTTGAGGGAACAAGGTTTAACCCTTGAGTCATAGTAGTTGGAGATGCGCTGCTTGTAGGCGACATTCCTTAAGTTGCCTGGTTTCTGTGTTCCTCGACTAGATCTAAGTTGAGGGTAAGTTGTTTGTCATTTTCACTTTGCACGTAGTTCTGGACTCGGAACATTGCTTGCTCAAGCTCAACTAGGACAATTGCCTTTGTACCAAAGGCAAGTGAGAATGGGTGATGCAAAAATTACTTAACATACAAATTAAACCCTCTTGTATCAATTGTAGTAAAGAATGTAAGTAGGGATCGTTCTGGACTGAGGATTATGAGGGCTTGCTAATAACCTCTAAACTGACTTAAAAACATATAAAGAAAGTTAACAACACTAAACTAGACTCAAAGAATTCAAAACAAACTCAAAGAACTCAAAATAAGCTAAAAACACTCAAATCTGCCTAAAAATACAAACTGGGCAGATTTGGACTCTAACACACTTTTGGACGAATTTTGGTTTTAACTTGATTTGAAATACTTAAAAACACAAACTAAATCAGTTTCTAACTAATATGACTCAACAAGGTAAAGGGGGTTTTGGTTCTGACGAATTTGAAAACAAAACAAGTAAATTAAAGAACTAATGAAATCTGCACGAATTTGAGTAAATTGAATGGATGGAAGGCTAGCTAGGAGGTTCTTCTCCACACATGACACACTTGCAAACAAAACGATTTCCAGTTGCTTTTCAATAAACTACGAATTCTCAACGCCCCAGATTAACTGTGAATTGCACTAATTAACCCTCAGATTTTCCTAATTTCATTGAATTGGATGATTGCATACAACAACCCAAGCATTCCCCACAAGTTCCCTACATGAATTGCATAATAGAGATACAAGCAAGAATCATTAAGTTCTATGAAAATCATAAGCATTAACGAAACACTTGTAACTATGAATTGCATGAAATTTATGCCAAGAATTTACTTAACATGGTTGTGACGAGCAACCTTCACTACTTGTGAATATAAGTTCATAACGATTAGGTGAAACTCCCTTATATCCTAGCATTAGATTTATGCATGAAAATTAAGCGTGCACTCTCAACCAACACACATAAATCAGTTTTAATTCAAATAGATAAGTAGATTGAATTCACAACTTATGAATCACAACTGAAAGTAATCAAATCATATTGCAAGCATGAACATGGTTTCAAATTCCCCCCTAGTTAAGGGGGGTTTAGTTACTCATAATTGCAACAAAATAAGAAAATAACAAAGTAGACATTGAAAGCAAGAACGAAGTACACCTAAAACACTCCAAAGTTTCAAGCTTGAAACGCCAAGGACCTTCGTTTTCACCACCTTGTTACAACACAAGTGTCTAAGGATGTGTATGGATATATGGAAAGGTTATGAATGTATTTAGGATTGGTGAATGTCTCGGCCAAGGGAAGGGAGTGTATGGAGTTGTGTTTTGAGATATATGGGAAATGAATGGATGAATGGATGGTGCTCACGGCCAAGGAATGAAAGTGTAAGTGTATGGAGTTGTGAGATGTGAATGTAGTGTCTTTGGATGGATCACCCCCCCTCTTTGTTATGGTGAAGGGTGGATGTATTTATAGGCTAGGGAGAGGACCACCTTCTTGAAGGAATTATTTTGTAAAACATGTTCATTTGAGCAACATCATATAGCATGCAATTAACAATTAAAGGCGGAATCATGCTTGTATGTACTCAAAAACAAAACATGACCATGAAATTCAAAGCCTAGTAGATTGGTGAACCAATAATCAACTCAAAAATAAGTGAGTTGAAATTAATACCTTTGTAGATTCCTCTTTGCATAAGCAAAGGCTAATCACCCAAAGAGATATGGGCCTTCATTCCTTGCTTCTTAGATCCATGGATTTGTATGGAAGAATAGGTTCTCCAAGTTCCCAAAATTGAGAACCTCTAAGTCTCTACACCAAGGAGAGATTGGATGATGAATGAGTGACCTTGGAGGATTAGATGACTAGCTAATCACCTCCAAGGTGTTGGCCTCTTTAGAGAGAAAATGGAGAGACAATTCTCACCAATTTTCCCCAAAAATAAACCCTTATTTCACTTAATGAATATTTGGCTATAAAGTCATTTATATAGTCACTTCTTTAAGTGACCTAAATAACCAAACAACCCTAATTCATCTTCATGGCCGGCCATATAGGGATTTATGGGCTTTTGGGCTTTAATGAATCTTTATTCATTAAATTGTCATACAACTTAAGTTAATGGGCTTGACGTTCGAAGCCCATTGGGCCTTAAGGTCCAAAACTATCCCGTGGTCTTTAACGAACTTATTCGTTTGATTAATTAACATATTAATTAATCCTTGCCATAAATAATTAAACCATTCAATTAATCTTACTCATTTCATTTATTTCGTCCATCTCTACCTTACACGGTGTACGATCCATTAGGTTCCTTTTAGCGAGGTAGTGGGCGATTAAAACCATTTTACATCGATTGTGAATTGAAACTATTTTCAATTCTCCCTTTAGTGATTACACACGTTTAGGGCTTCCACAAACCATGAGTGACACCTAGCCGTATGTCATGGTTACCCAAGCTAATCAGAAGAGGTGGAGAACCTATTCAGTCTGGGATTACAAATGCAATACGGTCCTTCTCTAATCTAATACTCTTGACCACATTGTTTGGTTTGATAGTTTATTTTCTCATGTCTACTATCCAATGTGTGTCTTGTGCTTATATGATTACCTTGAATGTGATTAGGAACGCATTCCCAAATCTCATTCATACTCTGGCCAGAGATTCAAATCATATCAGAGAGTATTCTCCTTCAAACGGTTTGAAGGTTAGAGATCCCTTGTTGCGCATTCACTTGTCTCCATAGCTAAGCGGCTTGACCCCAACGATGCCGTGGACACCCTCCTGGTGGGATGACTTTGACATAATCAAAGATCAAGGTCTTAACCACAAGACAACTATGATGCCTCAGGTCAAAGGACTACTTTGCATTATCCCAACCATGAGTTCTCATGTGACATGGAATATGAGAACTCTTCGTTGATCGCGTTCAGTGAACTCATTCTCTATTGAGCACCTACCGTACTTGTCTTGATGTCACACACACCAATGACTAGAGACTAATCACTCTCCCTGAGAGAAGACATAGTACGTACCGATCTTGACGGACTGTCAATGCCCAATTGGCAATCCTATGATCAGGAACGTTTAGGATGTGTCTACGAAAGAATGGTCTCAAGAATCTAACTTCATTAGATTACATTCTCCCAATCACAAATTCCTTGGACTTTATTGTTTAAGCATATAACATTTATATGAGACGGCTCAAACAATAATGTATGCCCTTTATATGTTAAACTGGATTAGTTTAACATGTGAAATGTCCGTAAAGTATCATCACATGATTGGCTTTAGGGCACATTTCCAACAATCTCCCACTTGCACTAGAGCCAATCAGCTTGATCATCAATGATGATATCTCTTCTGTAGTCATTTCATAAATGGCTGAATAGTAGGCCTAGACAGTGGATATCTATATGTGTTATCCACAGAAGCAACCTTGAGAATAACGACGTCACCATTATACATGATTCTCAATCATGTGGTTCAGTCTCTCATTTGTGTTCGGATCTTGATGAGACCTTGATTCCCAGGCTTGAGCTATCGCCCCATTAGTGTCATACACTTTCTGGTTGGAACCGAATAGAGAGTTCATAAATGAACTTTCCCATCCAAACAACATTGTTGTAAACTTCTATATGGCAATATATCTTGCATTCATAATGGAACACACTAAAGTCATTACTTTAATGTTTCCATCCAAATATCTTTTTAGTCATAATAAAGAGATATTCGTTTATCTCTTCATTCATAATGAAGAAACATCCAATGATGGATTAGATTCATAATCTAATACATTTACGCTTCCATTACGTTACTTTGATTCTTCCTCATTCTTTGAGGAATTTATCCTTTAGTATTTCTTAAATACTTAAGGACTCACTTGACAGTTGCCATGGTTCTAATCCTGGGCTTGCACTGATATCAATGTTTTTCATACAATATGAAATACATAAATCACCTTTGTGCATATGCATAAAGGATTCTATTTACGCATTATTTCTTTGGGAGTCAAAGGGGTACATTCCCTTTGAGAAGGGCAACTTGCTAGTCTCACTAGAATCGTCCTTTCTTATTGAAGTTTATCATCATATGAGAAACTTCCTAGCATCCATTGTCTATTATTAGGCATTGATATAATCCAATTATATCATGAAATATATCATTATAGATTTCCATCCCATGTATATAGACTATATCTCCCATATACATTCTATCGTTTATAGAATGCTTAAAGTCATAACTTTAACGAAGAAGTATTCTTTTCATTTCCAAAATTAATATATCATATATATTTAAATTTTAGGAACATGATTAACTCCCACTAATCTTTTGTAAAACTAGTAAACAAAAGATTCATTTATATCTTTATGAGAAATCAAACGATTTGAACCTTTTCTCATAAAATGCAAATAGCTCCCACTAACTTGCTAAGATCCATGATGGATGGATCTCTACAACTTACATGTCTTGTGATTTATAGTTTTAGACATATATTATCAAGACTATCTTAATAATGGTTTCGGAAACCCATATTATGTCCAAACATTGAATCACCATTTAGTTGTAGTTAGCAATCTTCAAATTAATTGAAACTAAGACTACGTCAAAAATGGTTCCTTTAAAGTCAACCATTCTATTTGATTGTAGTCACCTTAAGCTACCAATTAGCTTTCAAGGTTTCATTATTTCGAGTCAAATGGTACTTTACCATTTCCTTGAGTATATATCGTATATGCACTCAATGTAGTCATAAGGATTTTCATTCTTATTTCTTTCGAATTAAGAGGTGCAACTCTATGACATAGTCATAAAGTTCAAAACCATTCAACTGAGACGGTTTTTAAATCCTTATCGACTACCTTGGAGCTTGTGGTATAGGAACTAGGTTGTTATATTTGTTGATTACTTTCTTGTCTCTCAAAGAACCCATTCTTTGAGTTCTATCTCTCGTTCATTTGCTTTTAGGCAAATCACATTGTAGAATTACAATGAACTATCCAACAAAACAACATTTGTTAGTTGGTTTATAGAAGCGATATCCAAAAGTTATTTTAAGGATATCCTACAAGATTATTATCAAACAAATATTGCTTGTTAGCACACAATCCCAAATCTTTAACATGCTTAAGATTTGTCTTTCTTTTCCAACTACATCTTATGGAGTCATGAAAATATTGGAAGATCTTCTCATTGACAATCATATTGTTTTTAGAAGTATATATCCTATATATGGGTAATAGATAACATCTAACGAACTAAATCTTATTCAAGTTCGTTCTTCTCCTAATGGAGAAATACATTATCTTATGATGCTATTTTCCTTGATATCTTTCAAGGAAACTCATCTAAAGTGTTACCTTTCCTTGGATCAAATCTAAGGAGGTAAATACTTTAGACGTCTTACTCATCAACTTACATTACTTGAATTCTTTGAAACATTTTGCAAAGTATTCGGACTTGTGTTTATTCAAAATAAACTATAGTCCAACCGAGAGTGATCTTCGGTGAATGTAATTCAACATGAGTAATATTATGTTTGTGGACAAGTGCCACTAACATTTAAGTGAATTAATCTCAACAACTTTGTGATTCTTTCTTCTTTATTTGACTTTCACCTTTGACTACATTAGTCATGGTCCCTAAACTCCCACTATCTCTCTTGAAACCTTTTTCAATTGTGTTATACACATCAAACATTTTGGAGAGTATGTGGTTATTGTTCACTATATAGTTTACAATAAACTTAGTGAACGATTAGGATAGGGAAACAAAGGTGAAGTCCTTGCCTAGTTTCCGTCTCGTTTAAGTGGTTTATCACTTCAACATTCAATGATTCAAAATCATCATAAGTCCATGTTAATGGACTATTTTTGTCAACCAACCATTATGTTCTAAACATAATTACAAACCTTCAAGAGTTGTACAAGGCAACTCTCATTTCTTCATACAACAATTTGTAAATGAAGAATCATGGCACATTTAAGTGTTCATGCCTTTGTGCTTTCTTCTCAAGTTCTTTGTTCATTTAACAAAGAAACAAGCACTAAGTGTTTGCATTGACTAAGAGTTGTTCAAAGCAACTCCTATTTCTTCATACAACAAATTGTAATTGAAGAATTATGACATTAAAAGTGTTGTCCTCTTTATGATAGACCTTTTCTAACATATTCTTCTAATGATACATTATCAATAGGAAGATTGTGAGGATGAGACTACTTAGATACATATGCAATCCTTTTAAGACATTCTTTGGGATTGTGGTACCTAAGTCCGGAAACTAAAACATTCGGTTTTGTCAAGTGTTGGATAGCGTTTGCAAATATATTGGTAAACAAATACATAACGAATATAAATTGATTGATTTTAAGCCATTTGATTCGGGTCTTTAAATCAAAATAGCACCACCCACTATTTTTGGCAAATTCCATATCCCTCATAGGAATTCGAGAGTTTTGGATGAAACTCCTAGTAGGTTATGGGAGGCTCACTATTACCAAGCCCACCTCACGATGATACGATATATGGCTAGCAACAATAATAATGAGAGAGTACGCTTACTCATTTGCAACTCATGCAAGTACCCATCTTATTTGGCCTCTAGAGAATGTAACCTCACAATGATATGATATTGGTTCCATTGCACTTAGTTAAGTTCTTCCCACCATGCTTAGTGTGTGAAGGGGTTCAAGAATAGCCTCACGATGATACGATATATAGCTATCCTCGTTGCCTACACTCACCTCATCATATGTATATGGATTCCTCCTGAGTATAAGCATGCACTGTGTACTCCCCCATGATAGGGTGAAGCCGGTGTACAAGTCATAAACGATTGGATCCCACCACGGTGGAAGGCCACGAAGAGATATTCTAAACATCTCTCGCTTATCAACTTAATATTGGTTTGGTTGAGGGTTTTAGGTCTCATCACATATAAACATACATTTTAATCTCTATTAAAACTATTTTGGTCCTATTACAACTATTGTTCCATCTCATTGTTTTAGTTGTACATAATACTCCCACTATGCTTTTAAAACGGTTTTTAAAGCAAGAGTATATGATACTACTAACATAAACTTTGCATTCATTTGATGGACTACATAGTTGTCTTAGGGCCTAAGGATGATTATGAACCTTTGTTTAGATTCAACACGAGCCTTGTGTTGAACCTCGGTCTAGGAATGAAGATTGATTTTAGTTACGCGTTTAATCACATTAAGGCGTGTTGTCTTATGGGCGTTGGACCCAACTACTTCATTTTCATGCATATCGTATAAAGCAAGAAAGAAGTACTTCAAAGTAAAGGTGAGCTTATGCTCATTACAACATTTGCATATAACAAATTACTTTAAAGTAAAGAAGAGCTTAAGCCCTTTTACAACATTTGATCAAATCAAATTACAACCAAAATCTAATCTACACATTCCCATGGTTCAAACAAATTTGAAACGCCTTTCACATAGCTCAATTATATTAGGCTTAGGTTCATAATCACCCTTTAATTAATTAACACTTTAACTAATTAATTGAATGCAACATTTTCATTTGGTTTTTGTATCCATAAAATTGATTTAAATGGAGCTAAACAAAATGAAAATCCAATTCTCATTTAAAGAGACAAAACAATTTTGTTCTCATCCTATTTGGGCCATCATGCAATTAACCTCAACTTTTGGGCCATATTGCAATAACAAAAACTTTTGGGGTCACTTTGTATAATACACAAAAGTCACAACTTCATGTAAATACAACTAGAACCCAAACTTTTAATAATGCAAAAACATCATTAAAGGATCAAAACAATTTGTCCTTTAGCGTTTTTGGACCTAAACGTAAAAACGTAAACTTTTGGGCCAAAGTGCAATTACACAAAAGTATCAAAACTTTATGTAATTGCATAAAAGCCCCAAAAGTACTCCCATTGAGGGAGTGGCCTGTTTTAGGGAGAGGATAAGAGTGGTGTGTGTGTTGATTTGTAAGTTTTGTCAAAAAACATGCAAGTGTATGTAAAAGGATATGTTTATGAAATAATTCAATCATTATTATTTCAATCATCATTTATACAAATAATTAACACTTTAAATACATAATAAATCATTTAAAAACATATCACATATACTTTATGAAATAAATCAAAACTTTGAATCAAAACACCAAACCTTTTTGTTCTTGGCAAGAACATCAAGAACAATGAAGAACATCCATGAAAAACCCAAATTTTTCCATGAACTTTTTCCACCCAAAAACATTCCAAAACCATTCTTACTTAAGGGAAATAACATCTAACCAAACTAGGGTACTTAGGGGTTCCAAAGAACACATTAAAACACTTTTAACAAGTCAAACAAGAACCCAAAAATTCACCCTTTGATTTTGGCCGAATTTTCCCAAAAGCATGGCACCAAATTTTAGCTCCAATATTCATGCTCATATGAACAACATCTACAACATTTGAGATAGCAAATTTTCCAACAAAATTTACTTTCAAAGAAGCAAGAATAAAGCTTGTAACAATTACAACTTTTAGATCACAAACTTATGAACTACAAAACACAAAAGGATTCACCAACTACTAGACCTAGGCTCTGATACCACTTGAAGGAATTATTTTGTAAAACATGTTCATTTGAGCAACATCATATAGCATGCAATTAACAATTAAAGGCGGAATCATGCTTGTATGTACTCAAAAACAAAACATGACCATGAAATTCAAAGCCTAGTAGATTGGTGAACCAATAATCAACTCAAAAATAAGTGAGTTGAAATTAATACCTTTGTAGATTCCTCTTTGCATAAGCAAAGGCTAATCACCCAAAGAGATATGGGCCTTCATTCCTTGCTTCTTAGATCCATGGATTTGTATGGAAGAATAGGTTCTCCAAGTTCCCAAAATTGAGAACCTCTAAGTCTCTACACCAAGGAGAGATTGGATGATGAATGAGTGACCTTGGAGGATTAGATGACTAGCTAATCACCTCCAAGGTGTTGGCCTCTTTAGAGAGAAAATGGAGAGACAATTCTCACCAATTTTCCCCAAAAATAAACCCTTATTTCACTTAATGAATATTTGGCTATAAAGTCATTTATATAGTCACTTCTTTAAGTGACCTAAATAACCAAACAACCCTAATTCATCTTCATGGCCGGCCATATAGGGATTTATGGGCTTTTGGGCTTTAATGAATCTTTATTCATTAAATTGTCATACAACTTAAGTTAATGGGCTTGACGTTCGAAGCCCATTGGGCCTTAAGGTCCAAAACTATCCCGTGGTCTTTAACGAACTTATTCGTTTGATTAATTAACATATTAATTAATCCTTGCCATAAATAATTAAACCATTCAATTAATCTTACTCATTTCATTTATTTCGTCCATCTCTACCTTACACGGTGTACGATCCATTAGGTTCCTTTTAGCGAGGTAGTGGGCGATTAAAACCATTTTACATCGATTGTGAATTGAAACTATTTTCAATTCTCCCTTTAGTGATTACACACGTTTAGGGCTCCACAAACCATGAGTGACACCTAGCCGTATGTCATGGTTACCCAAGCTAATCAGAAGAGGTGGAGAACCTATTCAGTCTGGGATTACAAATGCAATACGGTCCTTCTCTAATCTAATACTCTTGACCACATTGTTTGGTTTGATAGTTTATTTTCTCATGTCTACTATCCAATGTGTGTCTTGTGCTTATATGATTACCTTGAATGTGATTAGGAACGCATTCCCAAATCTCATTCATACTCTGGCCAGAGATTCAAATCATATCAGAGAGTATTCTCCTTCAAACGGTTTGAAGGTTAGAGATCCCTTGTTGCGCATTCACTTGTCTCCATAGCTAAGCGGCTTGACCCCAACGATGCCGTGGACACCCTCCTGGTGGGATGACTTTGACATAATCAAAGATCAAGGTCTTAACCACAAGACAACTATGATGCCTCAGGTCAAAGGACTACTTTGCATTATCCCAACCATGAGTTCTCATGTGACATGGAATATGAGAACTCTTCGTTGATCGCGTTCAGTGAACTCATTCTCTATTGAGCACCTACCGTACTTGTCTTGATGTCACACACACCAATGACTAGAGACTAATCACTCTCCCTGAGAGAAGACATAGTAC
Organism: Malus sylvestris; assembly: GCF_916048215.2. NCBI lineage: Eukaryota > Viridiplantae > Streptophyta > Magnoliopsida > Rosales > Rosaceae > Malus > Malus sylvestris. The sequence continues at coordinate 34,738,604 of NC_062275.1, forward strand.
GTACCGATCTTGACGGACTGTCAATGCCCAATTGGCAATCCTATGATCAGGAACGTTTAGGATGTGTCTACGAAAGAATGGTCTCAAGAATCTAACTTCATTAGATTACATTCTCCCAATCACAAATTCCTTGGACTTTATTGTTTAAGCATATAACATTTATATGAGACGGCTCAAACAATAATGTATGCCCTTTATATGTTAAACTGGATTAGTTTAACATGTGAAATGTCCGTAAAGTATCATCACATGATTGGCTTTAGGGCACATTTCCAACACTTCTAATGAAGGTGGTAGTGGTGTATGTTGTGGTAATGAGTGGATGTAATGGGTGTAGTGGGTAAGTGTTGTGGTAATGAGTGGATGTAATGGGTGTAATGGGTGAGTGTTTGGTAATGAGTGGATGTAATGGGTGTAGTGGATGGATGTTTGTAGTTGTAGGTCAACACACTTGCACACACACATGCTGATTTCTAGCCTTCAAATCTTCAAAAACGTCCATCCTCATGTCTCCATGCTTGCACTGTCTAATCTTGGCCCAAAAATGGTCCAAAATGCTCAAAATAGCATTTTGTTGCCAACTTTGTTATTTGAACCTACATACACACGAAAATAGCTTAAAGTACTAAAATAACTAGAATTAAACTAAGTAAATGCCAAGAAACAAGCTAACTAAGTTGCATAAATATGCTCCTATCAAATTCCCCCACACTTAGCTTTTGATGGTCCTCGAGCAAAACAAAAGAAACAAAACGAAACAAAACAAACAAAGCACAACCTAACCTTCCAACATTTGCCTCAGGGATTTCCAATGCACATGACATGTTAAAAATCATCATTCCCACAAATTTTGGTTATCTTCACACTTGAGCACAAACTTAATCACAGTCACTACTTACTAGTTCACAATTAACCAATTAAAACAATGTTTTGAATGTAGTAACATGCCTTAGAGAATTTGCTCAATTCCTTACAAGATACTCTCTATTTTCACACATATTTTCTGACTACACACCCTACACTAGAGACTGGGACTCACAGATGTTATAACAAAGGAAGCAATTTTCTGGAGTTATTAAGCATGTTTAGATATGATCTCATGAAAGGTATGCTACTACTTAGATGCGAGAACCAGTGATACCATATGCTCATACCAATTTCAAACTCCACAAATTGAAAAGCACAACACTCAAGATTGAAGTCAAGGGTTGTAATAGGGCTTGGGGGTAATAGCTAACAAAGAAAGGATAGGAATAACAAACGTTTTTAAAGCGATAGCAAGCAAAGCAATGAAATAGACACTTGGAATTCACTTTAGAATGCAGAATTAACTTTTACATACAAAGGGAAGATTCATGCAACACTTAGGGCCGAATTCAATGTTTTGGACCCTTTTTTAACAAACAACACTTTAGAGCTCTTTTTCATACTTTTTTTTTTCTTTTCTCTACCCATGCCTTATTAAGGACTTTGGTATACACACACACACAAGAATTACTTCCCCCACACTTGCTTTCTGCAATACATTGATAAAAAAAGGAGTTCATTTTAGGTCATGCTTTACTATGCTTCAAGAACAAGGGTATGGATGATCCTAAAACTAGGTTAGGTAAGGATAGTGTGGGTTAACAAAGAACATAGGCTTAACAAGGCTCAACAGGGTTAAACTTAAACACATAATGAAATAGGGGCACAACAATTTGGCTTTGGTGGTCACTACGCAACTTCATCTTGAATATGTGTTATGCAAATCAATAGCATGCTTTGAATGAAATAGGCATGAGTTCTAGCATTTGGAACTAAATGATGAAACGCCTTCTAAGTAGCAACCAAGCAAAGAATAATGAGATCATGCAACGACTTTAGAAAACAATGATGTACAGATTATTAACTCTCCAAATAAACGTTTAGGCTCAAGTCTCACAAGGTTGTAGCGTTCATTAGAGTTCCTTCCTTCAAGCATGTTACAAAAACTGATTTTTCCTTTATGATTGCATGTGAATTCATAAATTATAACCACAACGAAGCATACACCAAAGAGTAAATCAATTTTCATCCATGTTTATAACTCTATTTAACAGTCATGTAATTAAAAACCAAATCCTCATCATTGTATTGGAAGGTACCCTAAGACATAAATAAACACACAAAAAACAACTCTTTTTGGGTTTTTCAAAAAAATGTTTTTTTCAAAATTTTATGAGATTTTTGGATTTTTATGTCAAAACACACTAAAACACTCGAAAACAGCTTAAAAACACTTAAAAACAACAAGGAACAACACTAGAAGTAATGGGTGATAAACTCCTACGAATTTCATGCAAAACAACTTGGTTACCCCCCACACTTAAATCAAACATTGTCCTCAATGTTTCAAGCATAAACTCACACAAAAACAAGCAAACAAACAAACAACGAATAAACATGACAAGTATGGTAAAGTAAAAACCAGACAGAGTAGAGTTTAAGAACGCAAATCTGGTTTTAGAGATAGATGATCTTGGCGACCTTCCACAGCTTTGATCTCGAACTGGTTTGAAATTCTGAGCGAGGAATATCAGAGTTCCTTGGTTTCAAATCAGACTCCTTCTGCTAGGTTGATTTGATTGTGCAGTCTGTATTCTTCTCTGCTTGTTTCTTCTGCACGGCAGACAGGCACGAGGTAGAGGTGATGGTCTGTTTCTTTCTTCAATCTTTCCAAGTGCCCACCTCTTGCTTTCTTTCTCCTTGTCCCTAGTTGAGGATGAATTAATACATTGTCTCCACATGCTTCTAGGTATCATTTTCACTTCCTTTATCTGTTCCCCAGGCAGATGTGGTAGACGAAGAGGAAGCATAAGATGTTGAAGATGAGACCTCGAGAGCAAGGCTAGGTAAGCAATCAGGAAGGGGTTCGAGTGTCGGTTCCAGATCGGAAGATTGATACGAAGTGCTGGCTGATTGCTCTCTTTTTCCTTGTCCCGCAGATGAAAACAACGACAAGGAGAAAGCATGATATGAGATACTCTTGCTTTCAACCTTCATGATATGAAATACTTTTTCTTTGGATGAGTTGTTTGCAGAGGTACCCCAAGGAATAAGGAACATTAAGTGACTCAAGAGGCTTCGTTGGGAAGGCATTCTCGGAGATGAAGAAAGGTTATATATGTCTGCCTTGCAATGGAGGGTGAAGGTTGACATTTATAGGAATTAATAACCGGTACTATTCTTTCACTCTTGTCGGTAACCGTTGGATGATTTAACAGTAAACTTCACGTGCCTTCTACTTCACAAGAAATCTTCGACAGATTGCCCGTAATTACGGCAAGGCTGAGTGTGCATGTGACAGGCGCTGACATGTCTGGAAAAGCAAGTGCCTCTTCGATATCTGGAATCGTCGCTTCGACAAACTGCCCATGATTTCTGCCAAGCTGAGTGCGCTGACACGTCTGGAAAAGCAAGTGCCTTTTCGATATCTGGAATCAGCGCTTCGACAAACTGCCCGTGATTTCCGCAAAGCTGAGTGTGCCTGTGACAGATGCTGACACGTCTACAAAAGCAGATGCCTCTCTGATTTCTGAGCTTGCCTCTTCGAGTTCTGAGCTTCGTCGAGTGCAAAGGCTGCATGTGACAAGTGCGGACAAATCTTGAAAAGAAGATTGGCCTGTGGTTTCTGAGCAAGCTCAGCTTTTGAGAAAGCTAGCGCCTTTTCGATTTTTGTATTGGCCTCTTCGATTTCTGAGCTCGCCTATTCGATCTCTGAAATTTAGTCGAGTGCTGGTTTTTATAGAGGCGCGCAGTACGTTTCCAAGCGCACTTGAATTTCTGCCTGTAGAAACTCTCTTCTTGCACTTCTACGATCTTGACTTGTCCGACCTCTTCTTTCTTCAACACCTTTGAAAATGTCTGGCCCCTCCGACCATCGTTTTGACTTGAACCTTGGTGAAGAGGCAGCCATGCTTTCTCCAGACAACATATGGCGCCCATCCTTCAAATCTCCTACTGGTCCTCTTACCGTTGAGGATTCAGTGATGAAGAATGATATGACTACTGCGGTGGTGGCCCGGAACCTTGTCACTCCCAAAGATAATAGACTGCTTTCCAAACGGTCTGATGAGTTGGCTGTTAAGGATTCTCTGGCTCTCAGTGTGCAGTGTGCAGGTTCTGTGTCCAATATGGCTTGCTCGAACCCGTCAAGTTGAATTGTTGGCAGCTGAAGCGATGAGTCTCAAACAGGAGATTAGAGGGCTCAAGCATGAGAATAAACAGTTGCACAAGCTCACACATAACTATGCTACAAACATGAAGAGGAAGATTGACCAGATGCAGGAATCTGATGGTCAGATTTTACTTGATCATCAGAGGTTTGTGGGTTTGTTCCAACAGCATTTGCCTTCGTCTTCTGGGGCTGTACCACGTAATGAAGCTCCAAATGATCAACCTTCGATGCCTCCTCCTTCTAGGGCTCCGCCGACTGCTGAGGCTCCGCCGACTACTGAGACTTCTACTAAGCAGCCTTCGTGAAGGCTTCATCTTGTATTTTCTACTTAATGTTCCTTTTTTTTCATGAAAATGAATGTAAAAATACCTTGCATATCTGTCAATGTTTCAAAAATAAACCCACACAAAAAACAATTAAACAAGCAACAAATAAATATGACAATCATGGCAAAATAAAATTGCAGAAAAGGGAAGGTTTTTAGAAACGTAAAACTGATTATGGAGCGATTCAAAAATCTTCCTCATTTGAATACATGGGTTGCCTCCCAAGAAGCGCTTGCTTTAACGTCTTCCAGCCGGACGAAACTTCCTTCTAAACTTGGATAGGGCCCATAGCATGGAATTGATCCTTGAATGGAAGGTGATACTTGACGTGATCCGACAATGGTTTAAATTCTAGTGTAGGTGCCTGAATCATCAAAATCAGCAAGTTAGTATATAATAAAATCGAAGTTGGAGAAGATGGCTAAGTTGCTTGCTCCAACACAAACTCAATTATGAACACCACATCTTTGAAGGTTGCAGGGATATGGGACTTGTCGAGATTTGGTGTTTTGAGAGTTATGACTTTTCCCGTGTCATAAAATCCAACTTCTTTGGGAATTTTCGTCTCAAATGTATCTTCTTTGATGAATTCTAAACATTCCCCATCCACTTCTTGCTCTTGATTCTTTGGAAAGGTTTCGAAGTGAAGGAAATTTTGTGAAAAACATGTTCATTTGAGCAACATCTATTGCATGCAATTAACATTTAAAGGCGGAATCATGCTAGTATGCACTCAAAAACAAAACAATACCCATGAAATTCAAAGCCTAGTAGAAAGGTGAACCAAGACTCAACTCAAGAACAAAGTGAGTTGAGATATTTTATACCTTTGTTGATTCCTCTTTGCATAAGCAAAGGCTAATCACCCAAGGAGAGGGCCTTCATTCCTTGCTTCTTAGTTCCATCGATTTCTTGGAGGAGGATGGTAGAAAGGATTCTCCAAGTTCCCAAAATTGAGAACCTCTAATTTTTCCACACCAAGGAGGGACATGAAGAAGAGATGAGTGACATTGGAGGATGAGAGATTGCTAGCTAATCTCCTCCAAGGGGGCCGGCCTCTTAGAGAGAAAAAAGGAGAGACATGTTCTCTCCAATTTTCTCCAAAAGAAACCCTAATGAAGAAAAGGCTATAAAGTCATATTTATACCTACCTTCATTGGAGTGCCAAACTTGTAATTAGTCCAAAACCCACTCCCTTATCAATATGGCCGGCCATAGGGTGTTATTGGGCTGTTTGGGCCTTTTTGAATATTTAGTCATTAAGTTGTCATACAACTTAAGTCAATGGGCTTGACGTTCGAAGCCCATTGGGCCTTGAGCCCCAAAACTAACCCGAGGTCTTTAACGAACTTTATTCGTTTGATTAATTAACATATTAATTAATCCTTGCCATAAATAATTAAACCATTTAATTATCCTTACTCATCTCCGTTGTTTCTTCAATCTTTACCTTACACGGTGTACGATCCATTAGGTTCCTTTTAGCGAGGCAGTGGGCGATTAGAACTCTTTCAAATCGATTGTGAATTGAAACTTACTTTCAATTCTCCCTTTAGTGATTATACACGTTTAGGGCTTCCACAAACCATGAGTGACACCTAGCAGTATGTCATGGTTACCTAAGCTAATCAGAAGAGGTGGAGAACCTATTCAGTTTAGGATTACAATGCAATACGGTATTTCTCTAATATAATACTCTTGACCACATTGTTTGGTTTGATAGTTTATTCATGTCTACTATCCAATGTGATTCTCTTACTTATATGATTACCTTGAATGTGATTTGGAACGATTTCCTAAATCTCATTCATACTCTGGCCAGAGATTCTTAATCATATCATAGAGTATTCTCCTTCAAACGGTTTAAAGGTTAGAGATCCCTTGTTGTGCAATCACTTGCCTCCATGGTTAAGTGGCTTCACCCCAACTATGCCGTGGACACCCTCTGATGGAGTAACTTTGACATAATCAAAGATCAAGGACCTAACCACAAGACAACTATGATGCCTCAGGTCAAAGGACTACTTTGCATTATCCCAACCATGAGTTCTCATGTGACATGAGTATGAGAACTCATCGTTGATCGTGTTCAGTGGATTCATTCTCTATTGAGCACCTACATGCTTGTCTTGGTGTCAAACACACCAATGACTCGAGACCAGTCACTCTCCATGAGAGAAGACACAGCACGTGCTGATCTTAACGGACTGTTAATGCTCAATTGGCAATCCTATGATCAGGAACGTTTAGGATATGTATACGAAAGAGAATGGTCTCATGAATCTAACTTGTTTAAATTACATTCTCCTAATTACATATTCCTTGGACTTATCGTTTAAGCATATAACATTTATATGAGACGGCTTAAAACAATAATCTTTGCCCTTGATATTAAACTAGATTAGTTTAACATGTGAAATGTCCGTAAAGTATCATCATATGATTGGTTTTAGGGCACATTTCCAACACGAATATGCTTTTCTCACCTTCTTCTTCCTTGGATTGCATGATCCTGCAAGGAATAAGGACATTTGGTGAAACGGGGTCAGGACAAATTGAATTTAGGCTTACCTTGGTTGTAGTGGACGGCATAGAGGGCATATGGGGCTGCGGCAAGGGTGGTTCTTCCCTTGCCGTGGCCTTGTTATTCTCCTCTTCTTCAAGCAACAGTTGTTCATCCATGTTTTGGCTTGGTTTGGATGTCTTGGGTTCACCTCCAACCTCCATAACACTTCCCAAAGTGATAGCATCATGGATTTCAAAATCTTCCTTCAAATTTTCAATAGTTGAGTTGGAGAGTTCACTTTGCTCTTGAATTTGTGCCATGAACACCATAATCTGCCCAATTTGCTTCTCCAATTCACTCGTCTTCTTGGCTTGATTTTGCATCTCTTTGTTTCGAATTTCTACTTCCTGGTTCAAAAAGGTGAGTAACTTATTAAACATATCATTATCCAAAGACGTACCTGAATTGAATTGGGCAGACTGTTGTGATGGCTGTGATGGTTCATATGGCCAGTGATAGAACTCATCCGATGGTGGCAAATATTCTTCTTATTGTGAGCCCTGCGTCAAAGAGGTTAATACATCAAGAATTTCATCATAACTCGTAGGCATACTTGAATTTGATTGGAATTGTTGTGGAGGAGGTTGTGGTGGCTGCATAGGTCTTGAATAGAACTCTTCTTCTTGCTGCCAATATCCATCTTGTTGGAATTATTGAGGTTCTCCCCACATATAATCTGAATAATCTCTCCAATCCGAATTGTAAGCGTTGGAAAACATGTTGTCCCATGATTGGCTATAGCCTTGATAACCCCAAGCATCTTCATTCGCAGCGAATTGAGAACATTGATGAGTTAGATATCCTTGCCCATAGGACACACCATATGTAGGGACACTTTGCATTGTGGTCGTTTCGGCATATTGTGACAATTGAGAAGTAAGTTTCGCCAATTGAGCTTGAATAGTAGCAAAATCCATGTCTTACTTCTCTAGTACCTAAAATCAAGGAAACAAAACTAAATCAAATATCAAAAGTAAAAAAAAAAAAAAAAAAAAAAAAAAAAAACAGAAACAGAAACAAAGTCGGTAACTAAAAACAAAAGACACGAAAATATACAAAAAGAAATAACAAGGGATTAGCAAAGTTACTAATCCCCGGCAACGGCGCCAAAAATTTGATGCAAAAATTACTTAACACACAAATTAAACCCTCTTGTATCAATTGTAGTAAAGAATGTAAGTAGGGATCGTTCTGGACCGGGGATTAGGAGGGCTTGCTAATAACCTCTAAACTAACTTAAAAACATATAAAGAAAGTTAAAAACACTAAACTAGACTCAAAGAATTCAAAACAAACTCAAAGAACTCAAAACAAGCTAAAAACACTCAAATTTGCCTAAAATCACAAACTGGGCAGATTTGGACTCTAACACACTTTTGGACGAATTTTGGTTTTAACTTGGTTCGAAATACTTAAAAACACAAACTAAATCAGTTTCTAACTAATATGACTCAACAAGGTAAAGGGGGTTTTGGTTTTGACGAATTTGAAAACAAAACAAGTAAATTAAAGAACTAATGAAATCTGCACGAATTTGAGTAAATTTAATGGATGGAAGGCTAGCTAGGAGGTTCTTCTCCACACATGACACACTTGCAAACAAAACGATTTCTAGTTGCTTTTCAATAAACTACGAATTCTCAACGCCCCAGATTAACTGTGAATTGCACTAATTAACCCTCAGATTTTCCTAATTTCATTGAATTGGATGATTGCATACAACAACCCAAAGCATTCCCCACAAGTTCCCTACATGAATTGTATAATAGAGATACAAGCAAGAATCATTAAGTTCTATGAAAATCATAAGCATTGACGAAACACTTGTAACTATGAATTACATGAAACTTATGCCAAGAATTTACTTAACACGGTTGTGACGAGCAACCTTCACTACTTGTGAATATAAGTTCATAACGATTAGGTGAAACTCCCTTATATCCTAGCATCAGATTTATGCATGAAAATTAAGCGTGCACTCTCAACCAACACACATAAATCAGTTTTAATTCAAATGGATAAGTAGATTGAATTCACAACTTATGAATCACAACTGAAAGTAATCAAATCATATTGCAAGCATGAACATGGTTTCAAATTCCCCCCTAGCTAAGGGGGGTTTAGTTACTCATAATTGCAACAAATTCAGAAAATAATAAAGTAGACATTGAAAGCAAGAACGAAGTACACCTAAAACACTCCAAAGTTTCAAGCTTGAAACGCCAAGGACCTTCGTTTTCACCACCTTGTTGCAGCACAAGTGTCTAAGGATGTGTATGGATATATGGAAAGGTTATGAATGTATTTAGGATTGGTGAATGTCTCAGCCAAGGGAAGGGAGTGTATGGAGTTGTGTTTTGAGATATATGGGAAATGAATGGATGAATGGATGGTGCTCACGGCCAAGGAATGAAAGTGTAAGTGTATGGAGTTGTGAGATGTGAATGTAGTGTCTTTGGATGGATCTCCCCCCCCCCCCTCTTTGTTATGGTGAAGGGTGGATGTATTTATAGGCTAGGGAGAGGACCACCATCTAATTAAGGTGGTAGTGGTGTATGTTGTGGTAATGAGTGGATGTAATAGGGGTAGTGGGTGAGTGTTTGGTAATGAGTGGATGTAATGGGTGTAGTGGGTGAGTGTTTGGTAATGAGTGGATGTAATGGGTGTAGTGGATGAATGTTTGTAGTTGTAGGTCAACACACTTGCACACACACATGCTGATTTCTAGCCTTCAAATCTTTAAAAACGTCCATCCTCATATCTCCATGCTTGCACTATCCAATCTTGGCCCAAAAATGCTCCAAAATGCTCCAAATAGCACTTTGTTGCCAACTTTGTTATTTGAACCTACAAACACACGAAAAATAGCTTAAAGTACTAAAATAACTAGAATTAAACTAAGTAAATGCCAAGAAACAAGCTAACTAAGTTGCATAAATATGTTCCTATCAATGGGGTTTCTCTAGTTGATGTCCGATACGAAGTGCGGTATGACTAAAGAACTTGGGGTACAAATTCTGGCCAACAACCTTTAGCCTTGTCCAAGCTTGTTTTCAAAGTTTGTTTGATTATTTTGTTGATGGCTTCAACTTCTCCATTAGACTGAGGATGAGTTGGGGAGGCAAAATATAAGTTGATGTTGAATTTAGACCAGAACATCCTGAACTTATTGTTGTCAAACTGTCGCCCATTGTTAGTGACTATCGGATTGGGAATACTTCGGCCCACTTTGTGAAGTAGTCAACTGCAACGATTGCATAGCGAACCTTGCCTTTCCCTGCAGGCATTGTGCCGATCAAATCAAGTTCCAATTGGGTGAAGGGCTAATGGCTGATCATAAGAGTGAGCGGCTCGGGATGGGAGTGAGGAATAGTTACATAGCGTTGACACTTATCACATGAGCAGGATATTCTGATGGCATCTTGGTGGAGTGTTGGCCAGTAATATCCTTGGCGAAAAGCCTTGTGTGCTAAGGATTGAGATCCATCATGATCTCCGCAGACTCCTTCATGTATTTCCTGAAGGACAATTTCCGCCTCTGCGGGCGTAAGGCATCTTAGGTATGGTAGGTTAAAACCCTGCTTGTAGAGTTGGTTATTAATGATCAAGTAACGGGTAGCCTTGTATCGAATTTGCTTAGCTTGGACTTTGTCATTTGGAAGGGTGCCATGAGCAAGGAATCTATAAATCGGGGTAATCAAACTATCCCCCTGTTGTAAGTTGCACACTTCCGCAACTATGATACTTGGTGCTGCTAACAATTCGACCTGAATTTTTCTCCTAATCTTGTCTTCCACCGCTGAGGCAAGGCGAGCCAAAGCATCTGCATGATTGTTTGCCGCTCGAGGAATTTGGGTGATCTGGTAGTGGAAGTGCTTGAGCAACAATTGTGTTTGTGCCAGATATGCTGCCATGGAGTTATCCTTAGCGTCAAAGTTGTTGGTGACCTGGTTAACTACCAATTGGGAGTCACTGAAGATATCAATTCGTTTAACCCCAAGGTGTTTGGCCAAACGTAGGCTTGCTAGAAAGGCTTCATATTCGGCCTCATTGTTCGACGCCTTAAATTTGAAACGAAGAGCATACTCTATCGCCATTTTGTCAAGGGTCGTAAGGACTCGTCCTGCTCTACAACACTGTTAGTTGGACGAGCCATCAACATATAGACTCCATGCTGGGGCTGTTGGTTCTATTTTCTGAGCTTCCAAGGGTAATGAAACCACTTCTTTAGGCGTAGAAACAATGTCAACAGGATAAGTGAAGTCGGCGATGAAGTCTGCTACTGCTTAGCCCTTATCAGCTGGCTTTGGTTAGTAGGAGATGTCAAACTCACCCAATGCTATTGCCTATTTGATCATTCACCCAGAAGTATCAGGACTTTGGAATATCTGTCGAAGAAGATGATTGGTAAGCACGATGATAGAGTGTGCTTGGAAGTAAGGGCGAAGTATTTGAGCAGACATGACCAATGCTAGAGCCAATTTCTTAATGTTGGAGTATCGTGTCTCCGCATCTTGTAAGGCCTTGCTAGCGTAGTAGACAGGTCGTTTAACATTACCATCATTTCGAATGAGAACGGAACTTACTGCTGAAGCCGATACTGACAGATAGATAATGAGAGTGTCACCAACCTCAGGTATGGAGAGTAGAGGGGCTTTACTCATGTAGTCTTTGAGGTTCTTGAATGCCTCATCACATTCATCAGTCCATGTAATGTACTTCTTACTTCCCTTAAGTGCTTTGAAGAATAGAGCACATCTGTCTGTGGCCTTAGAAATGAACCTAGTTAAGGCTGCCACCTTGCCAGTAAGGCTCTGGATGTCTTTTGAAGTTACCGGTTCCTTCTTGTCGAGGATTGCTTTGATCTTCTCGGGATTAGCCTCAATGCCTCGTTGGCTTATCATAAAGCCTAAGAATTTGCCAGAGCCTACACCGAAGGCACATTTGTTGGGGTTCAACCTCATTCGATACCTCTTCAGAATGGTGAAAGTTTCAGATAGGTTGGTGATGTGTTGGTCAGCATATTTGCTCTTGACTAGCATATCATCAATGTAAACTTCCATGCTCTTCCCAATCTGTTCGGCGAACATTGAATTGACCAGTCTCTGATAAGTTGCTCCTGCATTCTTTTGGCCGAAGGGCATGACTTTATAGCAATATAGTCCCCTGTTAGTAGTGAAGGCTATGTATTCTTGGTCCAGAGGGTTCATGAGGATTTGGTTGTATCCTAAGTAAGCATCCATGAAGCTCAGAAGTTCACACCCTGCCATATAGTCTATAAGTCTGTCTATGAGACGAAGAGGAAAGCTATCCTTCGGGCATCCTTTGTTTAGGTCGGTGTAATCGACACACATTCTCCACAAGACCTTTTGGAGCAGGAGACTTTTCTTGGTCGGATTCTTCTTAACAAAGACAACATTTGCTACCCACGTTGGATACTTGACTTCGCGGACGAAGCCTATACCTTTTAGTTTTTCAACTTCTGCCTTCATTGCCTTGTACTGTTTAGCGTCATAAGATCTTCGGTTCTGTCTCACTGGCTTGGTCTTGGGGTCAATACTTAAGCGATGTCAGATGATATCGGGAGAGATGCCTAACATGTCCTTGTATGACCAGGCGAAGACCTCCGTGTTCTCTTGCAAAAAAGAGATCAATGCCAACCAAATGGGTGGTGACAAGGTGGTGCGAATCTTCACCATGCGATCTGAATAATCTATTGAGATAGAGACCTTCTCCAAGTCTTCAGCTGTTTATGCTTGCTGGGTGAAAGAGTCATCTCGAGGATCGTCGGGTTGATTATCGCCACCGTGAAGATCCAAGTTGGCTTTGTCTGGGCTGGTCTTTATGACTTGGTCATGTATAGAAAGGGTTCCTTGGGCACAGGCAGGTGTTGTTGCTTGATTGAAGTGTTGTAACATGATCGTGTACTACGTTGATCTCGTCTGATGTAACCATTGCCATAGGGGGTTGGAAATTTCATCAACAACATATGTGTGGATGGCATGGCCTTGAGATCATTGATGCCTGTGCGTCCGAAGATGACATTGTATATCGTTGGGCAATCAACCACCAGGAAGTTAGTGGTAATGGTAACTGTGTAGGGGCCTATACCAATGGTGAAATGTAAGTGTATACTTCCCAAAGATTGCACGATATCATCAGAGAAGCTTATCAGGGCGGAAATCGAGTGATCGAGCAAGTGTTCAGCTACATTAAGTACCTTGAAGGCTTCAGCAAACATGATATTGACTGAAGCCCCCGTGTCTACCAGGATTCGTCATACTTCAAAGTTGGCTATGTGAGCTTCCACGATCAATGGGTCGTTGTGAAGGTAGATGATACCTCTTTCTTCCTCAGGGTAGAAACGTATTGGATCCCAGTTAGGCTTTTGATACTTACCTCCCCTGTTGTCTTCCACGTGAAACACTTGGTGGCCAGACCTTAAAGCTCGTTCGCTATTTTTCATGGCCCTGTTGGAAGATTGAGATATGGGTGTGGCACTACTTATGAAATATATCACATTCACCTAGCGTTGGTTACAGTTACCCCTTGGAGGGTGAAGGAGGAATTGATCAATTTTTCCTTCACGTGCCAAAGCTTCAATATGATCACGAAGGGTGAGACACTTCTCGCCGTCATGGCCGTTATGCTCGTGGTAGCAACAAAACGTACCCGTGTTCTTCGTGGGCTTGTAATCTGGGTGCCTCAGCTTTGGCTTCGGTATCAGGTGTGCTATGCTGGGGTAAATGGCCACGCATGTGGCGTCCAAAGGTGTGTATGCCTCATACCTCAAGGTAGGGGTTGTCCTGACACGTGCTTGAACCACTATGTTGACTACCTGAGGTTGATGATTATCATGGCGATACCTTTAGTTATCACGGTAGTGTCCTTTACTCCTTTTACTAAAATGAGACTGATGAGGATGAAAATCTTTCCTTTTGCCCTGAGATTGATATGTCTGTTGACTTGGCAAAGTATTAAGTAAGGCAGAGGGAGGCACCGCTGCCGTTTGGAAGGTCGAGGTCTTTTCATTTGGTTGGATCTGGCTTCCACTCCTTACTTGCTGATAAGGGGTTGTTGTAATGGGTTTCCCTTGATATGTCCTTGCCTCGACGGAGGCATGGTTGTAAGCCTGTGCCATCACCTCAGAGTAAGTCTTCCAAGTGTTGGCATTGATCATGTACTTGAAGAAACAATCACGTAGGCCTGCCGTGAAGGCCTTGAGGGCGGTTTTGTCATCTGCCTCAGTGCAACCAGAATACTCATGGCTGAAACGACCGACATACTCTCGTAGTGACTCGTCTGGCTTCTGGCAAATAGTGTACAAGTCATCTGCATAATGCAAGCGATCGGTTTGGAAGATGTGTTGGGAGACAAACAGTTTCCTCAGTTCCTCAAATAAGTCTACTGTCTCAGGTGGAAGACGACAATACTAGTTTAGAGCTCATCCAGAGAGGGTGGAGGGGAAGAGAAGACATTGCTCTTCATTCGTGTGCATCCGATATGCCATGGTGGACTCAAAGAGGTTAAGGTGTTCAATTGGGTCTTCCCTTCCAGTATAGAGTTGTAAACCAAGCTTTTGTTTTGTCTTTGCTTGAAGGGGGTGTCGAGGATCCTCCTTGTGAGAGGGCCAGGCCTGGGTTGGTTCCAGTCAGGTATCTCGGCTTGACGTTCGACCTTCAACTTGTTTACTTCTTCAAGGAGCCGTAGGTCAAGGGGGTCCTGAGTGGAGTCATGTACCACTGGGATTTTCTTTCATAAGTCTCCATCGCTTCTTGGAAGTAGGAAAGTTTGAGTAAGGGCGTGTGATTTTTCCTTGGACTCGCCATACTAACTTCTAGGGCAAGTCTGTCGGAATACCTCAGAGTCCCCTGTACCTTCATATTCCTCTGGTACCTGTCGTTCCTTCTTTAGATTGGCAGCTGACCTGGGTCGTGGTGTTGGAAATGTGCCCTAAAAGCAATCATATGATGATACTTTACGGACATTTCACATGTTAAACTAATCTAGTTTAATATCAAGGGCAAAGATTATTGTTTGAGCCGTCTCATATAAATGTTATATGCTTAAACGATAAGTCCAAGGAATATGTGATTGGGAGAATGCAATCTAAAGAAGTTAGATTCATGAGACCATTCTTTCGTAGACACATCCTAAACATTCCTGATCATAGGATTGCCAATTGGGCATTGACAGTCCGTTAAGATCAGTACGTGCTGTGTCTTCTCTCAGGGAGAGTGACTAGTCTCGAGTCAATGGTGTGTGTGACATCAAGACAAGTACGTAGGTGCTCAATAGAGAATGAGTTCACTGAACACGATCAACGAAGAGTTCTCATATTCATGTCACATGAGAACTCATGGTTGAGATAATGCAAAGTAGTCATTTGACATGAGGCATCACGTTTGTCTTGTGGTTAAGTCCTTGATCTTTGATTATGTCAAAGTCACCCCATCCGCGGGTGTCCACAGCATTGTTGGGGTTAAGCCACTTAGCTATGGAG
Source organism: Malus sylvestris (assembly GCF_916048215.2). Classification (NCBI taxonomy): domain Eukaryota; kingdom Viridiplantae; phylum Streptophyta; class Magnoliopsida; order Rosales; family Rosaceae; genus Malus; species Malus sylvestris. Next base: position 34,754,197 of record NC_062275.1, read on the forward strand.
GCAAGTGAATGCGCAACAAGGGATCTCTAACCTTCAAACCATTTGGGGGAGAATACTCTATGATATGATTTAGAATCTCTGGCCAGAGTATGAATGAGATTTAGGAAAGTCGTTCCAAATCACATTCAAGGTAATCATATAAGCACACGAATCACATTGGATAATAGACATGAATAAACTATCAAACCAAACAATGTGGTCAAGAGTATTGTATTAGAGAAAGACCGTATTGCATTTGTAATCCTAAACTGAATAGGTTATCTACCTCTTCTGATTAGCTTGGGTAACCATGATATGCTGCTAGGTGTCACTCTTGGTTTGTGGAAGCCCTAAACGTGTAAAAACACTAAAGGGAGAATTGAAAGTAAGTTTCAATTCACAATCGATTTGAAAGAGTTCTAATCGCCCACTGCCTCGCTAAAAGGAACCTAATGGATCGTATACCGTGTAAGGTGGAGATTGAAGAAACAATGGAGATGAGTAAGAATAATTAAATGGTTTAATTATTTATGGCAAGGATTAATTAATATGTTAATTAATCAAACGAATAAGTTCGTTAAAGACCTCGGGATAGTTTTGGACCTTAAGGCCCAATAGGTTTCGAACGTGAAGCCCATTGACTTAAGTTGTATGACAATTTAATGAATAAAGATTCACAAAGGCCCAAAAGCCCAAATCCCTTATGTGGCCGGCCATGTGTGTTGAATTAGGGTTTTTGGTTCTTTAGGTCATTTAAAGAAGTGACTATATAAAGAACTTTATAGCCTAAAATTCATTATGGGTTCTTTTGGAGAAAATTGGAGAGAACATGTCTCTCCTTTTCTCTCTAGGAGGCCGGCCCCCCCTTGGAGGGTGTATCTAGCAATCCTACCACTCCAAGGTCACTCATTTCTTCTCCAATCTAACCTTGGTGAAGATACTTAGAGGTTCTCAATTTTGGGAACTTGGAGAAACCTATTCTTCCATCCAAATCCATAGATTTTAGATGCAAGGAATGAAGGCCTTCTCTTTGGGTGATTAGCCTTTGCTTATGCAAAGAGGAATCTACAAAGGTATATATTTCTCAACTCACTTTGATTTGAGTTGAGTCTTGGTTCACCAATCAACTAGGCTTTGAATTTCATGGTTAATGTTTTGTTTTTGAATGCATGCAAGCATGATTCCGCCTTTTAATTGTTAAATGCATGCTATAGATGTTATTCAAATAAACATGTTTTCACAAATCATCCTTCACGTGGAAGGGGACCGAGTCTTTCAGAAACCCTTGGATCATTGATCTTCGAGCATATGTGGAGAAGATTCTCTCGACGTTGCTTTAGGAAGTCTCGGCAGTCACGATAAACGGCTTTCGATCCTTCCAACCCTTCTGCAATGAGGTGTTTTCCTCCACTTCTCCTGTTTCGGGTCGAAGCAGCTGGGTTGAGAGAAGTCTCACGTTGATCAATGTTTTGATGATTAGCTCCCTCTTCATCAAGGATACCCATGTCGAAGGAAGGTGACCCTCCGTGTTGGAGGGCACCCAAATGATGGTTGATGTCCACAGGGGCAACAAGCTCGCATGTTTGAGTACGCCTAGTTTCATGGAGTGTCTCAAATAGTTTCTCATACTGCTCCTGGAGGACCTCATTCTTCATTGCTATCTTATTGTTCTGAGCTTCTAGCTCATCGACTTTAGCTTGAAGAGCAACCCTCTTTCCTTTATTCTTTCGTTGCTTCGCACTAGGTGCAAGAGGGGTGTCATTTTATGTTCTGTGGCTTCCTTCGCTCCCTATGTTGGAGAGGAATGCCTGGTCAAAAGAGAGTGTACGAATGGTGGAAACCAGCTTGACAAAGCTGAAGAGAGTGGGAATAAGTGTCGTTCCCACAAACGGCGCCAAATGTTGATGCACAAAATCAGTGAGGACTTTGGTACAACAGAAAGTGTTAAGTTTGTGACCTTCGCTAGATTGCTCCGGTTACTAGTGAGGATAAGTAAGTAAATGGATAAGGACAGGGAAGCAAACACAAGATGTACGTGATTCACCCAGATTGGCTACGTCCACGGAGCAGAAGAGTTCTCATTAATTGTGAAGGGTTTACACAAGTACATAGGCTCAAGCTCTCCTTTAGTGAGTACTAGTGAATGATTTAGTACAAATGACATTAGGAAATATTGTAAGAGAATGCTCTCTATTTATAGAAGAGAGTTTCTAGTTTCATTCTAACATTGACACATGTCGTGTTGTGATTGGCTTCTGATGTTGACACGTGTCGCGCTATGATTGGCTTCTGATGTCGACACGTGTCGCGCTGTGATTGGCCTTCTGGTTGGAGGGAAACTCTTCTGGGTCCTTGACGGTATAACGTTGACCGGTGCTTAGTAGTTTCGGGATTGGTCAAGTATGGTACAAACATATATCATGGGATTCCCTACCTTGTTTGAATGTTGTGATGGTGTTTACAAAAATTGGCAAAAATTGGTGTTTTGTTGGATGAATGTTTTAAGGATATGCTCATTGTATGTACACGACATGCACATGGCATACATGATATGCTTACAGATCTGAGCCAACCAAAAACCCAAAGCTGTGACGTCACCACCATAAGCAGTATATGCACACCACATGTAGATCATATGTACAGTACATGCACATGATATGCACAGAATTGGAGATCGAGCAACGAGCTACTTTTCGCATTAATAAGAAACTTTAACGGCAACCTAATTTCTACGTATATAAGGTTACAGTGGTAGTTTGAAAAGTCTTGTTACGTGGAGCAACCACCGCTTAACCGTGCACGTGGAAAACATGATACTCCTTGTCGTTATTTCATGGACATGTATAACCCTTAACGTCCTCTAAGCTTTTTCTTATTTTGTTTTTCGCCGAGCCCAACTAGATTGTGGTCATACTCGCTAAGTTTCGGGGTCCAACATACATGCATTATAACTAGTGAACATTCCCGATTCTCATATTAAGTTGTAGCCATGCACACTATATGCACACCACATGCACATTACGAAAAAAATTTCACAAATTTGTGCAATTGAACACTTGAACCAGAAATGATTTCATCCCAATTTTGTAGCACGTAAAAAGTATAGTTTATACCACAACCCATAGGCCCCAAAATGAAACACAATCCTTAATTTAACTTCTAAGTATTAATTCATCTTACAAACAACCCATTTATTCCATAAATCATTGATGTAAAAACTTGGAACTAAACACCCTACCTTAGTATGCCTGCCGAAGCTTCAATCGTCGAAAAAAATGGAACTTTCCAACCAAACAGAAAATATGGTACAAAAATTAGCTCACTCCTCTCAATTATCTCTCGCACCCATTTGTTCGAAATCAGAGGTATGAGGTCAACCCAAAACCCAGCTCACTCTTGTTACCTCTCTTTGGACTTCCCTTTCTTTCAAATCTGAGCTCAACCCAGAAACCTAGAGCTCACAGAGCTCTCTCAACATCTCTCTCTTCCAAATGAGAAAAGTGATGTAATGGGTTGATGATTTTTAGTATTTATATGTGGGTATTTTAGTAGTTTCGGTTTTGTACATGGGGTGCATGGTCAGTTTGTCTAATTTATATCCCAAGATTAAGAAAAAAGCCTTTTTATGTCTATTTCCCTAATTTCTTTGAGTAGCACTTAGATGTCTCAATCACTTCAAATTTGACTAATATTATAGGGAGGTGGATTCTCTCCCCTCTTAATCTCTCTCCCCTTCCCTCCCCTCCTATTTGAAGATGTTTTATAAAATAAAACTTAGAAAGTACACACAGTTTGAATCACTTAAAACTAATGCGAATTGACACTAGTCCCATGTTTACCCCAAAAAACGTAAAGATCACTCACATTAAACAATTTCCATATATATACATACACGCACTATATTGCCTATGTAGCTAAGGGTTACTTTTCCCGTACCCTTATAAGATGTGAAATCTAATATTGTTTAATTTGGACATGGATCTTTCCTTCGAATCTTTTTCTTATTAATGTACAAAAGTGAAAGCAATATTAATCCTGAGCATCTATCGAAATTGGGAGTAGATAATTAATAAACTCATAAAAATAGTAACTGACGGATTAATACAAATATGAAGCTTGTTGGAAATAAATTCATGCCATATCCGCGGACGGAATTGGTCTTTAGTCGAAATCTCCAATGAATTCTAGCCAGAGGAGAATGAGGTTGATTGGAAGGTGTGATTGAATCTGTAATGAATTGCTTACAGATCTCCAGGGATGGAGGTCAAATCACTAGTGTACTTGTAAAGAAGGAGTATGTACGATTTTTTTCAGTTGGAATACATCATTGATGAATAGTCTATGACGGGGCACGTAGGAGAGAAACATCTTCACATTTACGCGTAGACGCAGCATGTATGAGTGATAGTATTATTAGAATTAGAGAGATAAATGCTCAGGTTAGAGTATATATAGAGATCTTGAGAGTCCTTATTAGGAGAACAATCCTAACGCTACTAGAAATTTTGACTTTTCCAAGAAAATGAGTTTGTTGGCAAAAGAAAAAATTTGTCAGCGAAGAGTCTTTCTTGATGAATTTTGGTATTTCGTCGGCTATTGTTCAACTTTTTCCGACAAACTTTTTGTTTTCGGGATTTTCATCTTTCCAGACAAATATTTTCATCGATTCAGGGTTTTTAAGCCTATAAATAATATTGTTCAGGTAACAAAATGTGTTTGTAGTCATGGATATTTTTGCCAGCACAGTCTTCTATCTCTTGACAAATATTTTATAGGATAAATTACCGAAAACTTCTTCTACTATGAATCGAACCATAATCTCATACCTCATGTTTTAAACATTGTAATGTTACACCTCAATTTATAAATTTGTTGTAATGTCAGACCTCCGTTAATTAATCCGTTAAATTGAACGTTAAATGATGACGTGACAAATGTAGATCCATATTTTTATGAAAACAAAAAAAAAATATAAAATAAATCAATTAAAAAATAATTAAAGAAGAGTGGGGGCCCACCCCAACAGCTCACCCTTCTTCCCCCTCCATATCCGCTCCCTTCCTCCTTTTCAAGCTGCAACAGTAGCCAAGGTACAACCCTTCGACAACGACAGTGCCGCTTTGTTCAACCACCAAACAACCCCAAAACTGATATTCCTAGAATCATCTTCATATCCAGTCAGAATCTCTATCTTATTTCATCAAATTCGAAGTTAACAGGTTTGAATTTCAGATTGAGGTCTTGAAAGTTCGTGGGTTTTTCGGTGGATTTCCTCGGGTTAAATTTAATTTAATACTACACATGCTTATGTAACTACAATACAGTTTAATACTGTATTGATTGATAAATTTTGAATGTACATATAGAGGCTGAATGTCCAAGCAATCTAAAACATAGGAACAATGAGAATGCATCGAAAAATGACAATCCTTCATTCAATGAGCCATCTGCACATGTAGAAGTAGAAAGTAAGTGGAAGTATTAATATATATGAAAGCTAAATAATGCACCATAGCATGCAATTGCAGGAATTTGTAAACCATGTAATCCAAACTTAATTCTGCAATAACTGATACCCAAAATCCAGTAGTATTCGAAATAAAAGGAGCATGAAGTATGTGAACCAGCTATGTAACTGATAACTACTAGACATGGCCGAACGTAGATCTTGCAACAACAACAACAACAACAAAGCCTTTTCCCACTAAGTGGGGTCGGCTATATGAATCCTAGAACGCCATTGCGCTCGGTTTTGTGTCATGTCCTCCGTTAGATCCAAGTACTCTAAGTTTTTTCTTAAGGTCTCTTCCAAAGTTTTCCTAGGTCTTCCTCTACCCATTCGGCCCTGAACCTCTATCCCGTAGTCACATCTTCGAACCGGAGCGTCAGTAGGCCTTCTTTGCACATGTCCAAACCCATTTTGTGTACGTGTTGATGCTTCACCGCCCAACATTCTGTGCCATACAGCATCGCCGGCCTTATTGCCGTCCTATAAAATTTTCCCTTGAGCTTTAGTGGCCTACGACGGTCACACAACACGCCGGATGCATTCTTCCACTTCATCCATCCAGCTTGTATTCTATGGTTGAGATCTACATCTAATTCTCCGTTCTTTTGCAAGATAGATCCTAGGTAGCGAAAACGGCCACTCTTTGGTATTTCCTGATCTCCGATCCTCACCCTTAACTCATTTTGGCCTCCATTTTCACTGAACTTGCACTCCATATATTCTGTCTTTGATCGGCTTAGGCGAAGACCTTTAGATTCCAACACTTCTCTCCAAAGGTTAAGCTTCGCATTTACCCCTCCTGAGTTTCATCTATCAATACTATATCGTTTGCGAAAAGCATACACCAAGGAATATCATCTTGAATATGTCCTGTTAACTCATCCATTACCAACGTAAAAAGGTAAGGACTTAAGGATTGTTGATGCACAAAATCAGTGAGGACTTTGGTACAACAGAAAGTATTAAGTTTGTGATCTTCGCTAGATTGCTCTGGTCATTAGTGTGGATAAGTATGTAAATGGATAGAGACAGGAAAGCAAACACAAGATGTACATGGTTCACCCAAATTGGCTACGTCCACGGAGTAGAGGAGTTCTCATTAATTGTGAAGGGTTTACACAAGTACAAGGTTCAAGCTCTCCTTTAGTGAGTACAAGTGAATGATTTAGTACAAATCACATAGGTTCAAGCTCTCGTCTTCATTTGCCTTATCTGTCTCATAGGTAGATGTGGCATCATCTTTGGAAGTACTCTTCCTCCATCCAGGGGTGGTATCTTTAACTAGTGGAGATGCACAAGGTAATGTATCAATTTCACTTGAAGCTTACTTGTAGTTTCAGGCTTGGTCAAGCGCGATACAAACCATGTAGTAGGAGTCCTCCAAGTCGCCGAGCTAGGGGATCTGCTGAAAGAGGCGACAGCCAAGGTAAGCAATCAGAGCTCCAAGCAATCAGTCCCAAATTAGAAGTTTGATTTCAAGTTTCGGCTGATTGTTCTCATTCTCCCTATCTTGCAGGCAGCATGAAGGATAAAGAGAAGAAAAGGAGAATAAATGATATGAAATACTTTTTCTTTTGAAGAAGTAACTTTCCACAAGCTTATTCTTGAACTGGGCTGAAGGATTTTTTGGTTTCCTCCAGAGTATAAGGCCGACTGAAGAATTTGAGGGTCAAAACAAGTCCATCAAATCTAGAGTACGTTCGACCCTGCTGATATGGGATACTTTTGCTGTTGACAAAGTAGTGGATGTATTGGCACGTGTTCAGTTATGCTTGTCTCCACATGCTTCCTTGTATCCTTCTCACTTTCCCTATCTGTTCCTCAGGCAGATGTGGTATCTTCTCCAGAAGCATAAGATGTTGAAGATGAGTACTCGAGAGCAATGTCAGGTAAGTAATCAGGTAAGGGGTTCCAGGAAGTCAGTTCCTAACTAGAAGCTTGATTCCAAGTGCTGACTGATTGCTCTCTTTCTCCTTGTCTTGCAGCTAAGAACAGGGCCAAAGGAAAAGACAGGGAAAAAGCATGATATGGGATACTCTTGCTTTTAACCCTGATGATATGAGATATTCTTGCTCTGGTGTAGCTTGTTTGCAGAGGGATTATCGGGGGGAAAGAATGCTGAGTATTTCGAGAGGCTTCGTTGGGAGTGCCCTCTCAGATATGAGGAAGGGTTGAGCATTTTTGCAGGTCTGCCTGTCCGTTAAGGATGGAGGTCGACATATATAGGAGTTTCCCTAACAACAAGTAGTAATGCTATTCCTTTACCCTGCTTGGTCATAGCATGGTAGTGGGAGCTGCCAGCTTCACGTGTGTCAGAGCACTTTGAAAAAGTGGTCTGTGGTATCTGGAAAGCTGATGTTGCGTGTGAAGATTACAGACAAACTTTATCCAAGGAGATATGGCTCTCGAAGTTGAGAAAGCGGTGCCTCTTCGGTTTTCGAACAAGCAATCTTATCGGGGATCTGGTTCTCGAGATTCAAAGAACGGTGCCTCTTCGATTTTTGAGAGAGCAATCCTGCTGGGAGTCTGGTTCTCAAGATTCGGAGAGCGGTGTCTCTTCAATTTTTTAGAAAGTAATCATGTTGGGAGTCTGGCTCTCGAGATTCGGAGGACGGTGCCTCTTCGATTTTGGAGCAAGCAATCTTGTTGGGAGTGTTTTCACGAATGTGAGTAAAGGTTGGGCATGTTTACTAGTCTACCTTGCCACAGAGCACAAAGGTTGACACATAGGGACTTTCCAATTATCCAGAAATAGTGTTGTTCCTTTACCCTTGTGGGTAATAATATGGTAGCTAGACCTTCAAAATTTATGTGTCTAAACTTTGTTAGTGCTGTTTCTTTGCTATTCTTTTACCCTTCTTGGTCATAGCGATGTAGTGGGAGCTCCAAGCTTCACGTGTCTAAACTTTGTCAGAGATCTTTGGCAAATTTATCTGTGGTACCCATGAACTGATGGTGCGTGTGGAAAGTGGATGATTGAACAGTAAGATTCACGTGCTTTCTACTTCACCAGAAATCTTCAACAGAATGCCCGTAATTTCAGAAAAGCTGAGTGTGCATGTGACAGGTGCTGACAAGGCTGAGAAAAACAGGTGCCTCTTCGATTTCTAAGATCGGCCCTCGTGGTCTCTGAGCAACCTAGCTTTTGAGAAAGCAAGCGCCTCTTCGATTTCTAAGATCGGCCTTTGTGGTCTTTGAGCAGCCCAGCTTTTGAGAAAGCAAACGCCTTTTCGATTTTTGAGATCGGCCCTCATGGTCTCTAAGCAGCCCAGCTTTTGAGAAAGCAAACGCCTCTTAGATTTCTGGGCAGGCGCCTCTTCGATTTCTAAAGCTCCGTCGAGTACAAATTTTTATAGAGGCTGGCATTAAGTTCCAAAGCACACTTGAATCTTCACCAGTAGAAGCTCCATTCTTACACTTCTAAGATCTTGATTTGTCCGACCTTTTCTCTCTTCAACACCTTTGAAAATGTCTGGCCCATCCAACCGTTGTTTTGACTTGAACCTTGGTTGAAGAGGCAACCACGCCTTCTCCAGACAACATATGGTGCCCATCCTTCTTATCCCCTACTGGTCCTCTTACCGTTGGGGATTCCGTGATGAAGAATGATATGACTGCTGCGGTGGTGGCCAAGAACCTTCTCACTCCCAAAGATAACAGATTACTTTCCAAAAGGTCTGATGAGTTGACTATTAATGATTATCTGGCTCTAAGTGTTCAGTGTGCAGGTTCTGTGTCTAATATGGCCCAACGCCTATTTGCTCGAACCCGCCAAGTTGAATCATTGGCGGCTAAAGTGATGAGTCTCAAACAGGAGATTAGAGGACTCAAGCATGAGAATAAACAGTTGCACTGGCTCGCACATGACTATGCTACAAACATGAAGATGAAGCTTGACCAGATGAAGGAATCTGATGGTCAGTTTTTACTTGATCATCAGCGATTTGTGGGTTTGTTCCAAAGGCATTTATTGCCTTCGTCTTCTGGGGCTGTACCGCGTAATGAAGGTCCAAATGATCAACCTCTGATGCCTTCTCCTTCTAGGGTTCTGTCCAGTATTGAGGCTCCAAATGATCCCCCTCCAGTGCCTTCTCTTTCTGAGGCTCTACCGACTGCTGAGACTTCTCCTAAGCAACCTTTGTGAAGGTTCCCTCTTGTTTGTTTATTTTGACTCATGTATATGTACATCTTTGTAACTTATCGGAGATATCAATAAATAAGCTTTGCATCATTTCAACGTATTGTGTTAAATACACCAAAGCCTTCTTCACTAAGTGGGGTCAGCTATATGAATCCTAGAACGCCATTGTGCTCGGTCCTGTGTCATGTCCTCCATTAGATCCAAATACTCTAAGTCTTTTCTGAAAGTCTCTTCCAAAGTTTTCCTAGGTCTTCCTTTACCCCTTCGGCCCTGAACCTCTGTTTCGTAGTCGCATCTTCTAACCGGAGCGTCAGTAGGCCTTCTTTGCACATGTCCAAACCACCGTAACCGATTTTCTTTCAATTTTCCTACAATTTCAGCTACTCCTACTTTACCTCGGATATCCTCATTCTTAATCTTATCCTTTCTCGTGTGCCCACACATCCAACGAAGCATCCTCATCTCCGCTACACCCATTTTGTGTATGTGTTGATGCTTCACCGCCCAACATTCTGTGCCATACAGCATCGCTGGCCTTATTGCCGTCCTATAAAATTTTTCCTTGAGCTTCAGTGGCATACGGCGGTCACACAACACGCCGGATGCACTCTTCCACTTCATCCATCCAGCTTGTATTCTATGGTTGAGATCTCCATCTAATTCTCCGTTCTTTTGCAAGATAGATCTTAAGTAACGAAAACGATCGCTCTTTGGTATTTCCTGATTTCCGATCCTCACCCCTAACTCATTTTGGCCTCCATTTGCACTGAACTTGCACTCCATATATTCTGTCTTTGATCGGCTTAGGCGAAGACCTTTAGATTCCAACACTTCTCTCCAAAGGTTAAGCTTCGCATTTACCCCTTCCTGAGTTTCATCTATCAACACTATATCGTCTGCGAAAAGCATACACCACGGAATATCATCTTGAATATGTCATGTTAACTCATCCATTACCAAGGCAAAAAGGTAAGTACTTAAGGATGAGCCTTGATGTAATCCTACAGTTATGGGGAAGCTTTCGGTTTGTCCTTCATGAGTTCTTACGGCAGTCTTTGCTCCTTCATACATATCCTTTATAGCTTGGATATATGCTACTCGTACTCCTTTCTTTTCTAAAATCCTCTAAAGAATGTCTCTTGGGACCTTATCATACGCTTTTTCCAAATCTATAAAGACCATGTGTAAATCCTTTTTCCCATCTCTATATCTTTCCATCAATCTTCGTAAGAGATAGATTGCCTCCATGGTTAAGCGCCCTGGCATGAACCCCAATTAGTTGTCCGAAACCCGTGTCTCTTGCCTCAATCTATGCTCAATGACTCTCTCCCAGAGCTTCATTGTATGACTCATTAGCTTAATACCCCTATAGTTCATGCAATTTTGTATGTCGCCCTTATTCTTGTAGATAGGCACCAAAGTGCTCTTTTGCCACTCATTTGGCATCTTCTTCATTTTCAAAATTCTATTGAAAAGGTCAGTGAGCCATGTTATAGCTGTCTCTCCCAAGACTTTCCACACTTCAATCGGTATATCGTCTGGGCCCACTGCTTTTCTATGCTTCATCTTCTTCAAAGCTACAACCACTTCTGAAGGATGATTTTGTGAAAACATGTTCATTTGAATAACATCTATAGCATGCATTTAACAATTAAAAGGCAGAATCATGCTTGCATGCATTCAAAAACAAAACATTACCCATGAAATTCAAAGCCTAGTAGATTGGTGAACCAAGACTCAACTCAAATCAAAGTGAGTTGAGAAATATATACCTTTGTAGATTCCTCTTTGCATAAGCAAAGGCTAATCACCCAAAGAGAGGGCCTTCATTCCTTGCTTCTTAGATCCATGGATTTGGATGGAAGAATATGGTTCTCCAAGTTCCCAAAATTGAGAACCTCTAAGTATCCACACCAAGGTAAGATTGATGAAGAAATGAGTGACCTTGGAGTAGTGGGATTGCTAGATACACCCTCCAAGGGGGCCGGCCTCTTTAGAGAGAAAGGAGAGCATTGTGTTCTCTCCAATTTCCTAAAAGAAAAACCATAAATGAATTTTGGCTATAAAGTCATATTTATACCTTTATTCATTGGAGTGGCAAACTTGTAATTAAAGCAAGTTCACAACCCTCCTCTAAATGGCCGGCCATAGGGTTTTGTTTGGGCTTTTTGGGCCTTGAATTAAGTTGTCATACAACTTAAGTCAATGGGCTTGACGTTCGAAGCCCATTGGGCCTTAAGGTCCAAAACTATCCCGAGGTCTTTAACGAACTTATTCGTTTAATTAATTAACATATTAATTAATCCTTGCCATAAATAATTAAACCATTTAATTATTCTTACTCATCTCCATTGTTTCTTCAATCTCCACCTTACACGGTGTACGATCCATTAGGTTCCTTTTAGCGAGGCAGTGGGCGATTAAAACTCTTTAAAATCGATTGTGAATTGAAACTTACTTTCAATTCTCCCTTTAGTGTTTATACACGTTTAGGGCTTCCACAAACCAAGAGTGACACCTAGCAGCATATCATGGTTTCCCAAGCTAATCAGAAGAGGTAGAGAACTTATTCAGTTTAGGATTACAAATGCAGTACGGTCTTTCTCTAATACAATACTCTTGACCACATTGTTTGGTTTGATAGTTTATTCATGTCTACTATCCAATGTGATTCGTGTGCTTATATGATTACCTTGAATGTGATTTAGAACGACTTTTCTAAATCTCATTCATACTCTGGCCAGAGATTCTTAATCATATCATAGAGTATTCTCCCCCAAACAGTTTGAAGGTTAGAGATCCCTTGTTGTGCATTCACTTGCCTCCATAGCTAAGTGGCTTAACCCCAACGATGTCGTGGACACCCGCGGATGGGGTGACTTTGACATAATCAAAGATCAAGTACTTAACCACAAGACAAACGTGATGCCTCAGGTCAAAGGACTACTTTGCATTATCCCAACCATGAGTTCTCATGTGACATGAATATGAGAACTCTTCGTTGATCGTGTTCAGTGAACTCATTCTCTATTGAGCACCTACGTACTTGTCTTGATGTCACACACACCAATGACTCGAGACTAGTCACTCTCCCTGAGAGAAGACACAGCACGTACTGATCTTAACGGACTGTCAATGCCCAATTGGCAATCCTATGATCAGGAACGTTTAGGATGTGTCTACGAAAGAATGGTCTCATGAATCTAACTTTTTTAGATTGCATTCTCCCAATCACATATTCCTTGGACTTATCGTTTAAGCATATAACATTTATATGAGACGGCTCAAACAATAATCTTTTCCCTTGATATTAAACTGGATTAGTTTAACATGTGAAATGTCTGTAAAGTATCATCATATGATTAGTTTTAGGGCACATTTCCAACAACTTCTTCCTTCCTGATTCGACGATAAAAGGAGTAGTTTCTACACTCTTCTGAGTTACTCAACTCCCCTAAAGAAGTACTCTTTTCATGTCCTTCATTGAAAAGATTATGAAAATAACCTCTCCATCTGTCTTTGACCGCATTCTTTGTAGCAAGAACCTTTCCATCCTCATCCTTGATGCACCTCACTTGGTTTAGGTCCCTTGTCTTCTTTTCCCGTGCTCTAGCTAGTTTATAGATATCCAACTCTCCTTCTTTGGTATCTAGTCGCTTATACATGTCGTCATAAGCCGCTAACTTAGCTTCTCTCACAACTTTCTTCGCCTCTTGCTTCGCTCTTCTATACCTTTCACCATTTTCATCAGTCCTGTCCTTGTATAAGGCTTTACAACATTCCTTCTTAGCCTTCACCTTTGTTTGTACCTCCTCATTGCACCACCAAGATTCCTTTTGGTGTGGAGCAGAGCCCTTAGACTCTTTTAATACCTCTTTTGCTACTTTTCTCTCTCCCCAAAACCATGGCCACCATGAAAACCTCCATAGTTGCCTGTCTCCCTGCCCACGTGTCCATTTAAATCTCCTCCTATAAATAACTTCTCCGTCTAGGCAATTCCTTGCACCAAGTCTCCAAGGTCTTCCCAAAATTTCTCCTTCGAACTCGTATCCAACCCTACTTGAGGTGCATACGCACTAATCACATTAATGAGTTCTTGTCCTATTACAATCTTGATTGCCATGATTCTATCTCCTACCCTCTTGACATCTACAACATCTTGTGCCAAGGTCTTGTCCACAATGATGCCAACACCGTTTCTCGTTCTATTTGTGCCCGAATACCAAAGTTTAAACCCTGAGTTTTCTAGATCCTTTGCCTTAAGACCAACCCACTTAGTTTCTTGTAGGCACATAATATTTATCCTTCTCCTCACCATAACTTCCACAACTTCCATAGATTTTCCCGTTAAGGTTCCTATATTCCACGTTCCTAAACGCATTCTACTCTCTTGAACTCTACCCTTCTGTCTTAGCTTCTTCAAACTCCCCCGTCCAATAGGATCAAAGTACTTCTTTTGTGTGTCATGTGTAAAGTTGATAGGAGCATATGCTCCCAAACAACTTTGAGTGGAGTCGTTCGAAAAGAAGTTTCTATGGCCCCTTGCTCATTTAACACTGCATCCGGGTGCCGATGGAGATACAGCGACCCTTGCTCACTTATCACTATGCTCGAGCCACACAGCGCTCCACTTACGGGTGACGCCCTAGCTTTAGCACGATTTCTTTCTGGATTCATTTTCATAAGGATTCGACGTAACTGAGGAGTGCCGGCTGTCGACTACCTGACGCCCTCCCCCTCCTTCTTTACCCGGGCTTGGGACCGGCAATGTAAGATAAACTTACACAGGCGGAGTTCGAACGTAGATCTTGCAAGAAAAAAAAAAGGAATTAGAAACATAATGGGAATTGCTTGATTGCACCACTTACATTACACAGAGAAAACTATCTTGCAAAACTAACTTACAGAGATTTTGAAAGCAACACTAAAAATGATCCAATAACACTTGAAACTATAGCATAGGAAAAAGGAAGCAGCATATGACAATAGGGTCCCAGATCATGGTAAAAAACAATATGTAGAAGTTTTCCTCTCCTGTATATCCAGAAATTGATCTAAAAGAAATTTGTTATAGCCATACCATTAAGAAGAAAGAATTCATCACTTAATTCTCACCTGTAAATGGAGTGATGCATGGCAACAACTAAAACCAAAATCATACAGTAAAAAATGAATAATGTATTGCTGTATTTCTTGGGCACCTGCTCAGGTGTGTATACTATTACAAAAACCAGTAAACCATATATCAAGTCCATTACTTTTTTGTTTGTGGAGAAAGTCTTTGTGCAATTGTTATATACTATGACCCTCTCACAATAACCAGTCATGCGACCAGCACACACGGGGTTGGATGTGATAAGCCCGTTGTATACAATGTTTGCAGGTAAGATTGTTGAACTTGTGTGTGTGTGTGTGGGAGCGTGTTTAGGGGGTGGGATGGGAGATGAGTTTGGGATGGTTACTTGTTGCCACATGTAAGAGCCATAAAGAGAACAATTTGTTGGAACTAAATTCACGCACATCTGCGGACGGAGGTGAAATCTAGTCACACTAGTCCATGATCTCCAATGAGAGAAGAGTGGGGTTAATTGAGGGTGTGGTTGAATCTGGACATGATTGCCTACATATCTTCGGAAACGAGAATCAAACCACGAGTATAGTTCTATGAAAGAATGTAGTGAACCATCCTTGATGAATAGCCTATGGCATGGCATTGGGAAATGAGTTTTCCAAACATGTGTCTACGCCTAGACAGTGGTGTAAGGGCATCTGTTAGGCATAGAGAGAATACGTGTGTAGTAAAGAATATAAAATGGAGAGAGAGAAGTCGTAGGGAGATAGATGTGTTGTCTATGGGTCTAAGAGAGAGGGAGAGAAGTTTAATAGAGAGATCTAAATTGTAGTCTTGTAAAGAATAAAGTGGTTGTCCTTGAGATAGATAGATATGAGAAAGAAATATCGAAGTCTCCTTGATAATTACCCAGGCTCGTGTATTTGGAGGGATCTTAAGAGTTCTTGTAGGGAAAGTAATCTTCTTCAAACCGAGAGATTGTCTAGGAGGAAATCTAGGATAAGATACCCAATCTTCCTAGAATCATGATTATATTGCCTAATCCCGAAGATATCATAATTTGACTTTAACTAGGGTTTCCTTTACTTGGGAGACAAGTAATATCTCTAATAGGCTTAAGCCTATCCTACTAGGCTATGCTTTATGGGCTTCGGGCATTCCGATCATTCTCTCCATGTGTCATGGGCCAATTAAATCATGGTCCCACACAATCGATTAGCTATTCAGGGATTTGGTACAAAACAAAACTAAATGAAACTATAAGACATAATGACTTGAAAATGAATCATGTACCAAGTGACTGGTTACTGGTGGTTGTCAAAAGCAACGAGAAAAATATTCTGGAGAACAATAAAGGTTGTGGCAACCATTTGCATGGACATATCTATTCTCGATCTCCCAAAGCGGAATGTGCAACAACTTGGAATGGAACAATTGGACCACATAAGAAAATTTTCATGAAATTTATAGCGCAAATGTAGAGATATCTCTTACTAGAATATCGGTTTGATGAAATATTGGAACTTTAAAAGCAATGATAACCAGAGATAAAGTAATGGGGAAATGACCAATTTCGCATAGCGGTCACGCGATGCAAATCTCAGAGGTGCAGGCCAAGTGGTGCTTATTCTTTCAGTATGCCCCTTGCTCATGTCTAGCATTACACATTATTAAACTACTCCGACATGCAAAAAAATGCAAAGGATGTCATCCATGTATTTAGAATAAACAAAAGGTAGAGAAAAAAAATATAATATGGAGAACATTTGCGTGTGTCAATCGGAATTGATAAACCGGGCAATGCAAATCCCTTATGAGCATCGCAATTAGAACTAGTTGACTTTGCCTAATCGATTCTCGGATTGCGGGAAGAGTACAGTCATGGAACACTGTTCTAGTTCCCGATTCCAGACCCTGAATGGGTAGAAGTGAAGGAAGTTAATAAAGGCATTTACTTCCTCAGACCCAAATTTTTTCCAGCTTCAGCAAAAAAGAAACAAAAGTTGTCTGGTAGCATCTCTTCAACATTGTTAGGTGCCTCTTCTTAAACACGTTACCAATAATAGAAATGGCACCTGAGAACCCTGAAGATGAGGAGGAAATCCCGTTGTGAAAGAGAAAGAGATGTCTTGCTGCTCTGATGACTACAAACTCCGGGACCCCTACCCCGCTGCTTCTCATTAGTGGGCCTTAATCTCCTTCATTTCCACTCCAAGAACCAAAGCCACAACCACCAGCAGAATTCAAACCTAAACTACTGTTTCTGCAACAGCAGGCAGCTTCTATGCCATGTTCTGGTGAAGCTCAAACGTTAAACCTTTTCCTTGTATAATTCTGATTACTTCAACAACAAGGAGTCTACCTGAGCCGGTAAAGGTATCTTCCAAGGTTGGCACCTTTTTGCCGTCAGCTTCGACCATTCCTGAAAGGGGAGTGCAACCTCCGCTTGTGATCATACTTTCAATAAATATGTTGCCCTCCTAGCAGATGCCAATAGTCTCCGGAACGCTGACTTCGCTCAGATGCTTCTTGGCACTTTAATTGCCCACGCAGACTACAATGAGGTTCGCACAACTTTTGAAGATGCCATGACGTGGTGTCATGTAAGTCGATGTGAGGTAATTCTTTATCTATTCTTACAAAATGATTTTAGTAACTTTTTTCATTCTCTTTTCCGTATGTGTGTTGGTCAGGCCTATATGTCTAGACATCTTTTACCAGATGGAGTGGATCCGTCTTCTCGAAAGGTATTCTTCACAAGAATCAGAAGCTAGGTCATGATTCGAGCAACAATTGCAAGCTCAATCAGCAGAGCTCAAGAGGATGCATGCGGAGCACCAAGCTATGAGGGAGGCTCATGAGAAAGAGGTAAAGAAATACATTGATGCGGCTACCTTTCAGAAGATTAAGGTGAAGGAATAAGAGGCATATCTTGTCAAGGTGCTGGAAGATTTGAGGCTAGAGCGCCAGGCTAAAGCTAAGACAGAGCAATCCCTGGTATACCTTGAAACTGAATCGGAGTGGGTGCTATCTTAGTTGCGGAATGCTTAGGAAGTGGAATGGATTGGCAGAGGTAGAAAAACCAAGCGATCGAGCAAAAACTATCGTGCTCGTATCGTAGATCTTTAATAGTTCACAGACGTATATAGTCAGAATTAACAGGCTTGTGCACTTCCCATAAGAAGGCATTCGAGGAGAAGTACACAGAAAGGCACAACTTCGGATATCTCTTAGGTTATGCACAACGAGATCACCTGCGAGATCTCCGATTCGTAAAAGGAGCAAGAAGAGCAGTCTAATTCCATTGATGATCCACCAGCTGACGCACCTGAAAATTCTTTAAATTTCTACAAAGGGAAGGCCATCGCCGAAGGAGATTGTTGATAATCATGTTTGTACTAGTGTGACTCCTGCCAGGATAGGGGCATGTTCCTTCCAAACATTCTTGCCCCAGTGGTAGTATTTGGGAATTTCCTCTTTTGTTGCCCATTGTATTTTTTGAATAGCGTTCATCCTTTTGGATAGGTAGTTCTTACCTAAGCGATTGAATGTTCGGAACTTTCCATCCTTCGCTTCTATGTTGAGAATATAGTTTAATCCGACAATCTTTTCAAAGTAAACTAACTTTGAAGCAATGAGTTTTAGAGTGGGGCACGAGTAAGCTTGTGGGCCTGGGACAAAGCTTGAAAGGTTCCTTGGTAATGTTAATTCAGAGAAACATTACCTCTTAAACTTAGTGCCCACAAAGATTCCCAATACTAGGCATTAAACCAATGTAAAATCTTTTGCTCTGCACTTGTGTTAGTGCATTGATTTGATTAAGGATGGGAATGTGACTTCTTGCGTTTGGAATGGCCTCTAGTCTTGGTCTTGTTTTCTTCTATCCTTAGTGCCCATGTTTTGAGGTTAAGGGTGTTGAAATGAGCAATGTGATACTTAGGAAGATTTCTTCTTTAGTTCAAATTGCATGTTCATCCCAAGTGAATCTTAAACGAAAGTTCTTTGAGCACTTGGTCACTTGCATGTGGGTCGAAAACACCTTCAGAATCCTTTTGTCAGACCTTATCTATCGGACATGAGCGTTTCCAATTGGACTACCATGGTTGAGTTGGCCAAAGCATTTTGCATGTCGAATCTCCATTGGAATAAAATTCCTCTTCAGGATTGCCTAGTCTAGATGCCTCATTTCGAACCTGCTAGGCACATGGTATTGCATACTTAACTTAGTATGTTGGTCTAAGATAGAAGTAGTCATATCGAGGGTCCCGGACCGCCCCTTCAACTATTCCCTTAAATGACGTAGAGCCCAGGTTTTAATGTTATAACCCATAACCATTTTGGTTGTATAATCTTTCCAGAGCCCAGATGGTGCAGTGGACTTCTAGATCAGGGTGCCATGTAGTTGTGCCTGTAGCTTGCTAATTGCAACCACACTTATTACGGCTTCCAAGATGGTAACTGAACAATATGAAATGGACTAAAAAAGATTCATCTGAAAGTGTTACTTTGAATTTTTAGACTTGCAATCATGCGAAGTTTAATGTTTATGTTTTGCTTAAATGGTTGGTGT
Source organism: Malus sylvestris (assembly GCF_916048215.2). NCBI lineage: Eukaryota > Viridiplantae > Streptophyta > Magnoliopsida > Rosales > Rosaceae > Malus > Malus sylvestris. Next base: position 34,773,467 of record NC_062275.1, read on the forward strand.
GTTCCCTGCATTACTGAAAACAAAGGAAAGAAGAAATGCATATTGATCTTGAGGTAAACAAACTACAAAATTTCTTTATTGATAAGAGGAATAGTGTTGTTTAATAAAGAGGTAGGATTGAATCTGAGGAGGACTACCTACATTTCTTAGAGAAAGAGAATCAAATCACTAGTGTGGTTCTAAGAAAATATGATATAATATAAGTATTACATCAGGGATTATCTTTGACAAATAGCCTATGACAGGGTTATAAGAAGATAAGTTCGCCATGAACTTGTCTTCACAGATAATGTCATTGCAGTTGAGTCTGGATGGACGACCTATATATCCCAAAAAGGGAATCAAATCACATGTAATTCGGTTGGTGCTTGTTTAAGTAACCTAGAGGGGTATGTGAAGAGTCTTCATCCTTCAGCTTCTCTGCTTCCTTCGATATTTCCCCTTTTGTAAATTTGATCGGGGCTAGATAATGAGGCATTTGGTGATTGATTAAGGAGGTGGTTCCCATGATGTGCAACCAATTCCGGCCAAGAACGGCGTTGTAAGGAGTTAGGCATGCCATAACATGGAAGGTTACTGGTGGTCATATGGTTTTACCTGAACTGTCAATTTTATTATTCCTAGGGTCTAGACAGGGGATCTGTTAAGGGTTTGGATGGTAGCCTTTCACTTTTTGACAATATCAAGAATAACATTCTTTCGGCTGCACCTTCAAATATGATACTTACCTCAAAATCATTATTTACTAAGACCCGGGCAATATAGCATTAGATGTTTGTAGCTTAACAACGAGAGTGATGTTGCAGGAGGAGCTAATAGCTTTATAATCCTAGTTGGAGAACATTAAGGTGTTCAAGTCGATAGGTAGCATTTGCTGATTGGAGCCATCATTCAAGGCTTCCTACATGTTGCCTTATTTTTCTTTCACGTTTTTCTAAGTGCCCATGCTTTCCGCTTATGCAGTTAATTCCGGAGAATGGTCATTTTCTTGAGTGTCCGATCGGAAAAAAGGTTCTTAGCTTTTCGAGGCTTCATGCATCGTGCTTTAAGAGTCTGCCTTTGGGCTGTGCGTCTGGGTTCAGATCAACTATTCTTTTTAGAGTGAGCAGGCACTGTCTGGACAATCGACTTTTTAAAATAGCAGACAGTCTATTCGACTATTTTCACTCCTATCTTGAGTTTAGTGAGTCTTGCTTGCTTTCTGTCCTGAAAACTTCTTCGAATGTCTTTTACAGCGTACGTATCTTCAGCATGATTTATCATACTTTATTCAAGAAGAAAGCCCCATCATCAAACGGGGTGATAACGTATTCGCAAAGTGATCACTTCGGGAAGATTTGCCATAGGGGTAGAGTGATCTGGTTGAGAGGAATATGAGTCACTCTCAATGAAAGCACCAAAATTTAGAACCAAATTTGTGCACCACCATGGATGATAGAGGCATATATCTGGGTAACCTGTAAAATAGTAAATAACTGTGAGCAAGCCTAAGATTGGGGTGAGGGGTGTGAGTTGGCAAAAAGCTATCCACAATCAAGTTAGTAAGCAAATATAAGACTCAAGCAGTGGGCAAGAAAACTAGAGTGTAATAAATACGTCACCAGAGATGAACCCTAAACGAGGGTATTTATACTAGTATGGGGAAAGACCTTTTTAGGATAAAATCCTCATTTTAAGCGGATAGAATCCTTGTTTTAAGCTGAGAGAATCCAAGAGGATATCTAGAAATAGTTATTGTATCATCTTACGACTCGTGATCACTTGCGGCGCACACCAATTCCTACATTGTAGGAACTCCAAGACTTATAAAGGAACAATTCCTAGACTGTTGAGTCCATGACCAGATTTCTAAGGTAACTGTATTCCGATTAGCCTTCGGCCCAAGAAAATCATGGTCCCACACATTTTAATCTTAATGAAAACTATTTGGTCTTATCACAACTATTAGTCCATCTGATTGATTCAGAAGCATATGATACTCCCATTATTTATGTAAAATGATTTTTCAAGTAAGAATATATTGTACTATTAATGAGAGCTTTGAATTCTTTGATGGACTATTTAGTTGCCTTAGGGCCTTATGATGATTATGAACTTTTGATTTGACCCAACAAGAGCCTAGTGTTGGATCTCAGTCTAGGGATGGTGATTGATTTTAGTTACGTGTTTAATCACATTAAGGTGTGTTTCCCTATTGGGCGTTGGACCCAACTACTGCAATTTGCATGCATATCAAATAAAACAAAAAATGAGTACTTTAAAGTAAAGAAGAGTTTATACTCTTTTACAACACATTTATCAAATCAAATTACAAACATAATCTAATATAAATTTCCATGGTTCAAACAAATTTGAGAGACAACTGATCACATAGCTCAATTATCATAGATAGGTTCACGATCACCATTTCTTTAATTAATCAAGCACTTTAATTCATTAAACTAGAATGCAACAATGTCATTTGGTTTTTGGATCCATAGAATAAATTTAAATGGAACTAAATGACATTGAAATCTATTTCTCATTTAAAGAAAGAAAACTATTTTGTCATCTGGCTAATTTGGTCAAAATGTAATAACCTCAACTTTTGGGCTATTATGCAAAACATAAACTTTTTGGGGTCACTTTGTAAAAACACAATAGTCCACAACTTCATGTAATTATTACTAGAACCCAAAAGTTTCAGTAATTACAAAAACTTCATTAAAGGAACAAAACAATTTGTCTTTAGTGATTTTGGGCATTTATGCAAAAAAAAATTTTGAGTCAAAGTGCAAATACACAAAAGTATCAAAACTTTATGTAATTGCAAGAAAGCCCCAAAATCACCCCCTTTGTTGTAAAGACAATGAAAGGGAGTGAATTTTCAAAAAAAATTCAAAGTGTTGAGAAAAAAGAGAGGAACGTGTGATGATTAGAAAAGTACCAATCTAATCGCATAAATCTAGACAAACAAAGGCTTAATTAACAAAATATAAAGCAATTTTGCATAAAAACTTCCCAACTTTTTGTTCCTGCTATGAGCATGAATAACACAACAAGAACAATGAAGAACATTCATGAAAACCCATAAGAGCTCCATAAGCATTTTTCAACCAGAGACACCCAAAACTTTCTCAAAGTAAAGGGAAATAACATATTCACATATTAGGGTACTTAGGGGGTTCCTAATGTCACTTTATAACACTTTTAACTAGACAAACATGAGCCCAAAAAATCCACCCATGGATTTGGCCTAATTTCCCCAAACACAAGCCACTAAATTTTAGCTCCAAATTCATGCTTAAATGAACAACATCTACAACTTTTGAGATGACAAATTTTTCAAACAAAATTTACCATCAAAGAAGCAAGAACAAAGCTTGTAACCACTACAACATTCAAATCATAAGCTATGAACAACAAAACCCAAAAGGGTTCACCAACTACAAGACCTAGGCTCTTGATGGTGGGGTTTGAACGAAATTATTTGAGAAACTAAGTGCATAAGAAACATAATACATGCATTTAACAATTAAATGACGGAAGCATGCTTGTATGCATTCTAAAACAAAAATTAAACCATGATATTCAAAACTAGTAGTGGTGGTGAACCAAGACGCAACTCTAATCACAAAAGAGTAGAGAAACATTATAACTTTGAAGTTCCTCTTTGGAAGAGCAAAGGCTAGTCACCCTTGAGAGGGCCTTCATTCCTCTCCTTGAGTTGAACTCCATGGCCATCATCTTTATGTAGTTGCCTCTTGGATTCTTGGATTAGAATGCTTTGAAGATTCTCCAAAAGCCCCCAAAGTTGAGAGCCTCTAACTTCCGATACTGAGGATGATTATGGATGAAGATAAGTGACGTAGGAGAAAGAAGATTGCTAGCTAAATCCCTCCTATGTGGCCACCTCATAGAGAGCAAGAGAGAAAGTGTTATCTTTCCTCAAAGGAAACCCTCAATAAGAGTAAAGCTATAAAGATGCTTTTATACCTCATTCTTTATGAGTGGTAAACTTGTAATAAATGCACACTCCTCCCTATGGCCAGCCACAATTAGTTTGGTAAGTGTAATTTCTCATTTTGTTTAGTTGTTACGCAACTTAAACCTTATGTGCCTTGTGGACCAAAACCTTTTTGGGTCATGAAACCCGAAACTAACTTAAGGCCTAAAACAAACCTTTCGTCTTTGATTAATTAACTTTTAATTAATCTTTACCATATACAATTAAACTATTTAATTGTTCGTACTCATCTTCATTATATCCTTTAATCATTACCTTACATGGTGTGCGATTCATTAAGTTCCTTTTAGCGAGACAGTGGGCGATTACAACTCTTACTAATCGATTGTAAATTGAATCTTACTTTCAATTCTCCCCTTAATAATTATACAACTTCAAGGCTTCCACAAACCATGAATGACACCTAGAAGCATGTCATGACTACCTAAGCTGATTAGAAGAGGTTGGATAGCTATTCAGTATGGGACAAATGCAATATGGTCTTTCTCTAACTCAATACTCTTGAACACATTGTTTGGTTTAGTAGTTTATTTATGTCTAATATCAAATATGATTATCTTACTTATATGATTACTTATATGATTTTTAGTACTTGCATAGATATGGTTAAAATCAGTTAAAATACTTGCAAGAGTACAAGGGAATCGTAGTATAATCGCTCATGCAAGGTCGTTCCCCACAAGGATTGTTTTACTAATTTGTAATTAAACTAATTCTTAATTAATTATTTAACACACATTTTAACAAAGATTTGAGATTTTGAATTTTAAAAGATTAAAATAACAATAAAAGGAATCTGGAAAATTGGGAAAAATAGCATCAAAGAAAGACAAACGTTTTTAAGAGTATAACAATTATGGGAAAGACTAGAGTTTAGCCATCTCCATTAACAATGCTATGTAATTTTACCAATTACTTATGAATTTCCACATACATGCTTTGAAGGTTAGGTTTTCATAATACGTATTTTCCTTGTGATGTTCAAGTGAAAACGTGTATCTAACATGCAACCCGTCTATTATGTTCAGATCAAATATAAACATCCAAGACTCATTAGGTTTTGTGAAAATCCTTTAAAAAAACCATGCAACCTTAAGAGTGATGTTTGCCATAAGTGAACTTACAATTACTAATCACAATAAGCCCTCCTCAATTTTGAGGGTGATGTTCCAATAGATCAAATTACTTGTCTAATTACCCTAATGGTGGCCACTCACTAAGTCAATCAGATAGTTTAAACACGGAAATTAATAATTCAAAGCAAGCATGCATCCCTTCATAAGCAAATTAATAAAATCGCATATTCATGCTAAAGCTCATGGCCTCGCCATAGGAAAAAGAATTAGTTACGCATACTCATATTAAAACCAAAGAAAATATCATTAAGTAAAAAAATGATTGAAAACACCTTGTAGGTAAAAACTCTGAAATTTGCCAAAGCTTTGCTAAGTCTCTCAATGTCGCGTAGAGAACCCTGATGGCTAAATAGCCTTATTTATACTACTACAAATTGAAATCATTCCTAGAAAAGGTCTTTTAAAAGAGAAATTTGTAGCAAAGGTCCCTTAACTTTAGCCCAATTGGAGCAATGATCCCTCAACTAAAAATCCATGAACACTGGTCCCTTAACTCATAAAAACGTCTAGCTATGGTCCTTTTCGTCAACTCCAACAGAATTTCGTCAAAATGACTCATGATCGAAGGACCATTTCTATAATTGGGTTAAAGTTAAGGGACCATTACTTTAATTGGGTTAAAGTTGAGGGAGTATTGCTACTATATTTTTCATTTGGTTTTTGTAGAAGTATAACTTTAAAAACACAATTTTGAGCATAAAGTAGTCAAATGGTGGCCAGAATATAAAATCAACTCATCAATTACCTTGAATGTGATTTGTAACGACTTCCTATATCTCATTCATACGCTGGCCAGAGATTCTTAATCATATCATAAAGTTTCTCCCTCAATGGTTTGAAGGTTAGAGATCCTTTGTTGTGAATTCACCTGCCTCCATGGTTAAGTAACTTAACCCCCACTATATCGTGGACAACCTCTGATGGACTGTGTTTGACACAATCATAGATTATGGACCTAACCATAAGACTACTATGATGCCTCAAGTCAAAGAACTACTTTGCATTATTCTAACCATGAGTCCTCATGTGACATGAGTATGAGAATTCCTCGTTGATCGCGTTCAGTATACTCATTCTCTATTAAGCACCTACATATTTATCTTGGTGTCAATCACACCAATGTCTCGAGACCAATCACTCTCATGGAGAGAAGACATACTATGTACTGATCTATACTGATCGTCAATGCCAAATTGACAATCCCATGATCAGAAAAGAGAATGGTCCCATGAATCTAACTTCTTTGGTTCACATTCTCCTAATTCATAGTCCTTGGACTTATCACTTAAGCGTATAACATTTAATGAGATGACTTTAAACAATAATCTTTTTCTTTATATTAAATTAGTTTAGTTTAACATGTGAAATGTCCATAAAGTATCATATGATGATTGACTTTAGGGCATATTTCCAACTGGGTTCAGCTACCTAATAAAGTAGTCATGTGAATGTACAACAAGGGATCTCTAACCTTTCATGGTGGAAGAATAATACTCAAAAATATGATTCAGAAGTCTTTGGCCAAATAAGCATATGAATACGACTTAGGAAATATGTTCCAAATCATATTCAAAAGTATCATATTGGATAGTGGATATGAAACAAACTATCAACCTAACAATGTGGCTAAGAGTATTGAATTAGAGAATGACCATATTCCATTGTGGTTGTAACTAAATAGGTTCTCCAACCACTTTTACTTAACTTGGGTAGCCATGACATACTGTTAGGTGTCACTCATAGTTTGTAGAAGCCCTAAAGAATAGCAAACACTAATCTTCTTTATAGGGAGAATTGAAACTAAGTTTCAATTCACAATCGATTAGTAAGAGTTACAATTGTTCACTTTCTTGCTAATTGGAAGCTAATGGATCATACACAATGTAAGGATAAGTATGAAGAAATATAAATGAGATGGATATAAACAATTAAATAGTTTAAGTGAGTATGGTTAAGATTAATTAATTAGTTAATTAATCATACGAAAGGTTCGTATTGGGCTTTAAAATAGTTTCTGGTATGACAACTAAAACAAAATGGGATTTAGTCCACTTAACTAGAGAGAGGCTGGCCATGAGAAGGTAGAGACATAATTTCACTTATGCCACTAATTTGTGAGTTGGCATAAAAGTAACTTTATAGCCAAAACTTCAATAAGGTTGTTTAAGAAGAAAAACTTGGAGGCATATTCTCTCCTCCTTCTCTCTAGTGGCCGGCCAACTAAGGGAGATTTACTAGCATCAAAGCCTTCCTTAGTTCATCCCTCTCATCTTTTCACATGTCACTCTTGGTGTGGAGACTTAGAGGCACCATCCTTTTGGTGCTTGGAGAATCCTTTCGTCAAATCCTCAAGAAGCAAAGGAGCAAGGAAGCAAAGTTCCAAGGATTCAAGGAGCCAAATCCATGGAGCTTATGAAGAGGAATGAAGGCCATCACATGGGTGATAACCTTATGAAAATAGGAATGAGCTTGAGGGTATGAAAAATCAATCTTTCTTCTTCTTTTTATGGAAAGAGTCTTTGTCACCATCCACTAGGCCTTGAATTTTATAGGACTTAGATTTATTTTCAGTTCATGCTTTACTTCAATTGTTAATATATGCATGTATTGCTCAAATAATCTCTACATAGACAATATTTTTCCTTCACTACATCATTTAGAAAGATGGAAGGATTCAAAATCTTCATTTTCCCACCGATGCGCTGTTTTTATGGGAATGCAACTTCGTTTTGGTCGTTGCGTGAAGAACCGGAAGGATTGATATGTAGAAAAATCTTAACACTTAATACAACGTTCTTCAGCATCTTAGCTTTCTTTTCCAACTGTCCGTGCATTGACATTCATCAGGAAGTTAACTTTTCATTAAAAATCATTTGAGTGCGCATAATGGGTTCTAGGGCACGAACACTTTCCCCTTAAGCTTTACGAGCACTTGTCCCAACCAGAGTATTGATGAACCTGGACTGAGCATTTTAGTCAGAGGTTGTTTGTGCAGAAGTATGGGATCTGTAAGGGCTTCTTATTAAATTCCCTGCATAAGAAGATCCTCTTGAAGAAAACATAAATATTTAGTTGAATAACTAAATAACTTGCTTATCTGGGCATTGGACCCAAGCCTCAGACTTCATAAACCATACTACAAAAAACAAAAATTATTTATGGCAAAAGATAGGAATTAAACACTTAACTCTAATTGTAGCAGAACGCTAACGGGAATAGAGAGCCTTTGCTTCATTCCTTAGAGCAATAATCAAAGTTCTTTTGGATTTTTTGACTTTCGTCGTTGCCCATGGTAGAGGTCGTTGGTTGGGGGAATATGAGTTCACTTTCAATAAAGCATCAATTGTTAGAACCAAAATCGCGCACAACCACATATAGATGCACAATTTAGTTGAAATTACCCATGAACTCCGTCGATGTGAGAATAATGTCGATTAAGGGGTGTGATTGAATCCAGATCGGACTGCCTACATATCTCTAGGAATGAAGAATCAAATCACTAGTGTAGCTCTAGAAAATTAGTGGTGTGATGTGTGTTGCAACATGAACTATCCTTGACCCATAGCCTATGGTGGGGCGTGCAAGATATGCTTCTCCATGAGAGACTTAGAGAGATAAATACCCAGGATAGGGTATTTATATAGATCTTAAGGTAAGATATCCAATCCTCCTAGGATTATGATTACATTGCATAACCCCCAAGATATCCTAATTTGACATGAATTAGGGTTTCCGTACTTAGGAGACAAGTAATATCTTTAATGGGCTTATACCTAATAGAGTTGTGTCAGACTACCATGACCTATGGTAGTCTGATACGTAATACCTATATAGCTTCGGTCTCACTTCGAGATCTTTTTGGTTACACAAAAAACCCTAAGTGCCATCTGTCATGGGCCTAAAAAATTATGGTCCCCCAACTTTCTTTTCATAGGGGAGTTAATAAAAATAAAAACACCGTGACTTATCCAATCCGCATTAAAAACAATTTATTCAAACAAAGTAAACGACGCAAATAACTTAAAATCATTGTTCTAAAAATCCCCGCCTAGCACCTAGGCGGTGCTAGGCAGCTGGCCACCGCTCCAATTAATGCCTAGGCGTTTGAAAATTAAGAAAGGGCGCCTAAACCACCTAGGCACCCGCCTAGCCCACCCAGACCTGCCTAGGTTGCAACTCACTTAGATAGAAAACACATAACTTTCATTTTACATTTTATTTTTTTCAATAAATTGGAAGAGACTTGTTGAATACTTAAAATGAGCACACATTATATGCTTGTTCCCCATGTTTCATTATATTCCAATACTTCATAATACATATGTCATTCTATTTTGTAGTTTATAATGAAATTATATATATTTTAAGTATAAACAACCATTTATTTACACAAAATATAATGGATTTACTTAAATCCGGCTAGTACACCTAGGCACCCACCTAGCCCCGCCTAGTTGCCTAGGCACTAGGCCCCAGCCCGCTGCTCGACTAGCGCTTAGGGTCTTTTAGAACCTTACTTAAAATGAGAACGGTTCTTACTCTAGTCTCCACCAAGACGAATGCATACAACCAACTTTTAATGAGATAAATTCTTTAATTGACGTGACAATACACACATCGTTTGCCACATCAGATGGTACACAAATATTGTATGAAAAGGTAATCTCTCTAGCATTTTCCTAATAATTAACCTAAATCCTTGCGTACTTGAAAATCCCACATATGATTATCAATGCCTAAACACATCATATGGTACACACACTTATTTGAGGGGCACGTTTGTAACTTTGCATTGTATTTCATTGATCTAGGTCTTCTTTCAAGTTTATCAATGCAAAAAATCATTCAAATATGGAACTATTAAACCACTCAATTAATTGATTATCCTTTTAGCTTTTTCTTGAGACACCATGTTTGTATTTTTTTCTCCTCTACAATGAAATGTAATAGTATGTTTGGATCTTTCGATTCTTCAAAAATGACATTTGAAAGATGAATTGAACAGCTCGAATTATTAAATTTTAAAATTTCATTGGAGCGCTTCTTAAAGACCGTGGTGGAGGCCGTAAATAGGGTGTCATATTAGAGATGCTCTTAGTTGTTGGCTGACTTGCGTGGACAGGAGAAGTCTAGCTAGTTTGTGAGGGATATTGGTGAATCACTAGTAAGAAAAACTATTTGCGCAGCAGATGTTTGGGCGACAAAGAAAAATTCATCGCGCAAGTACGTTTTGCGCAACGAAACAATAGCTTCATCGTGCAAGAATGGTGCTACTTTGCGCAACACACACCTTTGTCGCGCAATAAAGTATGCATGACGAAAAAAAGATACTCATCGTGCAAATTTAGTAAGAAGACTGCGGATAATTTTTTTTTTGGCGCGAACAAAAAAAATTGCGCGACGAAGTTTTTCCCATGGAAACCTTGGGCGACAAAGGCTTCATCGCACAAAGTTCGTTCAATTTTAGCATTTAGTGCATGCGAATTAGCAAAACACTAGTTTGACAAAGGCTTCGTCGTGCAAAGTCCAGTAAGTTTTTGAGTCAAAGCATTCAGTGCATGTGAATAAGAGAAATCAATATTGTATTTAGTGCAGATGTTTGTGCGACAAAAGGCTTCGTCGCGCAAAGTCCCTAATCTTCCTATAAATATGCACTTCTACTCTCCTTATTCTTCACAATTTTGTTCATGCTCAAATGGAGGATAAAAAATGGGAGCAGAGCATGCCCCCCGAGCCCTATGATATGAGACAAAATGTGGAGTTTGCGCATGCAATTGGTGTAGCAATGCGGAATAATTGTCCTACTACTGAGCAGTGTTCTTGGAAATATGTGCCCCAGAATTTGAAGAAGGCGGTAATGGATCAATTATTAGTAAGTGTGACAAATGTTGAAAATAATTAATTTTGTGAAATTTTTTGTTATATGTTGTAATTAATTATTTGCATATATGTGTAACAGTGTAACTATACTCTTGATGATACGAATGAAGAGTTGATGAAGTTGATGGTGGAGGTGTTGAAAGGGGGTTACAAGCAGTGTCGTTATGATGTGGAGTGGAATGGAGGACCAATGAAACAGTAGTTTTAAATTTATGTTTTTGAGGACAATATTTAATTTTAAGGTTTTTTGGTAGGTTATGTATTTGGACTTAATTAGGCTTTAATTCATGTTTTGTTGTTTAAATAATTGAATGGATTTTAATTCAATTTATTTAAGTTTTTAATTATTTTTAGAATAAATATTATACTTACATATTTGTTTGTAATTATGAAGTTTACGTAAATATATATACTAAAGATATATGTTTACATAAAATTTATAATTACAATTAATTACGTTTGTTGCTATAAATTTTGTGCGACGAAAGACAAACTTTTCGTCGCCCAAAGGGCGCAAAAAGCGCAGTTAGCTTTACCGTTGTATTTTGAATATATATGTTTTGTAGGACAAAAAAATGGTCATGCATGCTAATCAGCGGAATGACGTTTTCCCACGAAAACCTTGCACGACACAGGCTTTGTCGTGCAAAGTCCATTCAGTTTTTTGAGTTAGAGCATTCAGTGCATGTGAATAAGAGGTACGCTTTTGTAGATTATAATCAATTTGTTCTTTGATTGTTGGTACGATGACCGACTGTGGTGCGCGTTCGTCAAAGACTATGGATGGCGAAGGTTCCGGAAAAGGTTTGCGTTGTACATTTTGCATTTTGTATAAAGTTTTTATTTAGCTGCGGTATGGGTTCGACACACTTATGGTGGGAGCCATTACCGAATCACTGCTGACAAATTAATAGGAGTTGTAAAGTTAGATATGCGCACCAGCTTTTGGTCCGACGTTGGAGTATTGGTGCTGATCGGATCATATTTATATATATTTTTACATCGAATTCACTCGTCTTTTCTTAGTTAGTTCCTTATATTTTTGAGCTATTTACGTTATTTTTGTGTTTATAGGATTTGTTATGCAAAGAAAATAAAAATAGAACAAGTAAAATTTTATGTAATAAATTCGTCAAAACTGTCTGTGTAGATCAGCTTTTAAATTAAATTAAAATAAAAAAATAAAATAATAATAATGATAAGTCATGATGATGTTTGAAACATCATCATGATTCATGTTGTGAATGGAATAGGGTTGGTGAAGCTAACGGACAGCAAGCAGAAAAGAATAGCGCAGAGAAATGGGTGCGTAGGGACGAGCAGCAGAAAAGAAAAAAATAAAAGAATAAGAGGTGAGGGAAGAGAGACCAGCGAAGGAGGGCAGGACAGAAGCAGAAAAGAGGAAAATAATAAGAGAGAGAGAGAGAGACTGACGGGAGAGGAGCACAGAAAACTGTGCGGAGAAAGGAAGTGCATACGGAAGGCAGAGACACGGGGAGCACAGAGGGCAGAAACAGAACGCCAGTGAAGAAAGCAGCAAAGCTGCCTTGGGCAGCTTTAATCAGAAAAGGCACGGACAGACAGAAGCAGCAAGCTGCCTTCTCTCTCGGTTAAATCTTTCCAAACTTATATTTTATTTCTGTTTTAATAATGTGTAACTAAATTTATTTTGGCTAGAGGTTAATTCAAAGCCATGAATATATTTGTAATATGAATTGATTACCTTCAGTTGTGATTTCTGAGTTGTGATTTAATTTGCTTAACTGCTTGATTGATAGCTTATTTTTGTATGTCGATTAAGAATGCATACTTAATTTACATGCATGAATTTGACGCTAGAATATAAGGGAGTTTCACCTAATCGTTATGAACTTATATTCACAAGTAGTGAAGGTTGCTAGTCACAATCACGTTAAGTAAATTCTTGGCATAAGTTTCATGCAAATCATAGTAACGAGTGCCTCGTCAATGCTTATGATTTCCGTTGAACTTAATGATCTTTGTTGAATGTCTCTATCATGCGTATTCCATAGTTAGGGACTTTGATGAGGAATAATTTGGTTGTAATGCGTATTCCATTCAATCCAATGAATCTAGGGAAATCTAAGAGTTAATTTAAGCGGATCTAATTAACTTGGAACATTGTCATTCATCGTTTGTTGAAGTCATAACTGGGAATCAAATTATATGCATATGTTCATGTGTGGATAAGGAACCCTCTAACTAGTTTCTCATCATTCTATTTCATCACAATCTGTTTTGTTTTAAGTTTATTTTCAAAGTTTAAAGTTTTAAAGTTCAATTTTCGTCAAAACAAAACCCCTTGCTTTTAAGTCTTGCTTTTAGAGTCAAAACTTGTTTCCTTTAAATCTTTTGAGTCTTTTAAAGTTATATTTTCGTCCAAATCACTTGTTAGGTCTATAATTGAATCTTTTTTATTGTTATTTGTTGTTTTGAGTGTTTTAAGTTAGTTTTGAGTTTATAGAGTCTAGTTTAGTGTTTTTGAGTCTTATATTTGTTGATTAGCATCCCTAGTTAATCCCCGGTTTAGAACGATCCCTACTTACATCATTACTACAATTGTCAACAATAGGGTTTAATTTGTGTGTCAAGTAATTCTCACATCACTTATCCCTTGTTTTTTCTAGAAATCAGCCACAAAACAACCTTTCTAGAAGGCCTTATCCCTTGTCCTACAAAAGTGACGCCCCAAACCTTTCTAGAACTTCTAGAAACCTGATTATTCCTTTCCCCCTTGGTTTCTAAAAGCCTTAGCCTTTTCCTTCAAGGATTGTGTGTTATTATCCTATACAAATTAGGCTTTTAAATCATTTTCCTTTGCTACATAAGGGCTGCGAATTTCAGCCTATAAATACCATCCTTTGCTGCACCATTTAGTCACCATCCTCTACCATATTTTCACTACACCATTCACCCAAACATCCCTCATTGTGCCGTGAGTTTGCAAGGAAAAGAAGGAAGAACTCTTGGAGCCGTGCATGCCATTCAAGGAGCTTGGATTGTGGAGCGATTCTAGGTGTTTTCTATCTTTGTTAGAATGTTTAAATTTATTTATCTTTGTTTATTTGCGAACATGAGGAACTAATTTCTTTATAGTTAGAGGGGAATTCAAAGCCATGATCATATGTTTTATATGACTTGATTACCTCCAGTTATGATTTCATGAATCGTGAATGTGGTTTACTTATCTATTCGATTGATAACTTGTTCTTGTGTGTTAATTAAGGATGCATACTTAGTTCGCATGCATGAATTTGATGCTAGAGTATAAGGGAATTTCATCTAATCGTTATTCACTTATATTCATAAGTAGTAAAAGTCGCTAGTCACGATTGTGTTAAGTAAATCCTTGGCAAAAGTAACATGCGTATCCCATAGTTATGAATGCTTCGTCAATACTTATGATTTCCATTGAACTTAATGATCTTTGATATGTGTCTCTATCATGCGTATTCCATAGTTAGGGTCCTTGATAAGAATAATTTGGTTGTAATGCGTATCCCATTCAATTTAATGAATCTAGGGAAATCTGAGAATTAATTGGTCAATCTAGTTAATTTGGGGCGTTGTCATTCATGGTTTATTGAAAGAGTAATTGGAAATCAAGTCGTATGCATATGTTTCATGTGTGGAGAAGGAACCTTCTAACTAGCCTTTCACCATCTTAATTTTCATCAAAACGTTTTTGTCAAAGTTTGTTTTCAAAGTTTCTGTTTTCAAAGTTAAATTCGTCCAAAATCAATCCCCCTTTACTTAGTTGAGTCATAGTAGTTAGAAATCACTTTAGTTTGTGTTTTTAAGTGTCTTAGGTCAAGTTAAAACCAATTTTCGTCCAAGTTTGTGTCTAGTGTTCAAAACTGCCCAGATTGTGGTTTTAAGGCAGTTTTGAGTGTTTTTGGGCTGTTTTGAGTTTTTTGGTTTGTTTTGGTGTTTTAAAGTTTAGTTTTGCATTCTTTGAGTCTAGTTTAGTGTTTTAAACTTGTCTTTACGTATTTGAGTCAGTTTTCAAGTGATTTTGCAATCCCTCCTAATCCCCGGTTTAGAACGATCCCTACTTACATACTTTGCTACAATTGATAAAAAGAGGGTTAATTTGAGTGTCAACATAATTTTCACATCAGGTGCTAAGAGCCATCTCCAAAGAGCTGAAGATGCACTTGATTGATGAGTTAGTTGTATATGTTAAGTTATTAGTTACATAATAATTATGTTCGTTAAATTGAATATAATAGTGAGATTTTAATTTATTAATTTTCGCATGATAGCCTCATTGGGACATTAACAAAAGTAACCCAAATCTGATGAAGGCTATTGACAACATCTTCAAGTCTTGTTTCCAAGAGTGGAAGTTTGATAATCTACGTGCGACAGAACTACAGCGAGAACCAGAACTACCAGCGGAGGAGTAGAATAATATTTTTTTATTTTAATTTTATTGCTTATTTAATAATGAAATCTGAATTAGAAGTTTTTTTATTATGAACGGTTTAATTAAATATGTATTTAGTGTTTATTTTGAATAAAATTAATGCATTTTAATAAATATTTATATGAATTAATTATGCACAAAGGGTTTAATGAAATAAGTTCTTGGTTTATTAAGTATTTATGTGGTTTGAAAAAAAATTGAAGACTAAATGGAAAAATTCAATTTTTATTTTCAAAAAAACGAAAATTTTCATAGTTCGTCGTGCAAAGTGTTATTAAAAACGTGGCAAAGGTAGTTGGATGGCGCCAAAAGTAGAAGCTCCATGTTTTGCGCGACGATGCTTTCATTGTACAAAGTCTTTTCACTTTACTAAATTAAACCAGAATGTAGGAAGGCAGAAGCTGCAAAACAATTACAGCAGTTGCCTTCCTGCTAGAATTAACAGACATTCTAGCTGTGTTGCTGTTAATCTCAGCGGTATATTTTCCTAAATAACTTATTTAATTTCCATTCATTTAAATTGTTTTGTATGTAGTTTATAATTGTTATGAGTTTTTGTATTTGTGTGCAAACATTTTCATATGGATGTACAAAAAATGGTTTGCAATGTTCATATGAGCTTAGTTTCTCGTTTGAGAATTAGTTGGATTTCGTGAATGGATGTGAAAGCATGACTGTGGTCCTATTAATTCTTGATTTGTCCTAAAATTTTGGAGAATTTGAGAACGCATAGTTACATGTTGTATTTTGCAGTTCACACATTAGAGTTTGTACATGGGAAATTTGGTAGCATCTCTTTGCGTTCTTCGGGTGCATCGTAGTTTTTTGTATCTATGTCATGCACTTGAAGAACTATAGGGAGATGCTGCCGAAATTTTCCCACGATCGAACTCTAATGTGGTGGAACCGTAAATTACAGCACGTAATTGTGCATTCTCGAATAGGATAGGACCCATACCGGAGGCATAAGGTGGCATGTCATAATTGAAGTTGTTTTAACCCTTCTAAATTTTGTATGTTTGCAAGTGATATGGACAAATAATGGATACATAATCCTAACACATGTGTTGATGATTATTTGGATGGAATAAATCAGTTCATTGATTTTGCAATTGCAAACAAACAGGGTTCAACTCAAATACAGTTGTTGTAGAAAGTGTAACAACTCAATGATTGAATATTTTGAAATTGTTCGATACCATTTAGTCAGAAATGGGTTGATGGAGACCTATACTATATGGAATCATCATGGAAAACAAATACAACATACTTCATCCTCACACATTACCCGACCAATGGAGACAGTTGAATCTGTTGTGGACCCAAATTAACAAATTATGGACATTATCAATGATGTTTTTCCAAATGCTAGTTCGAATACGAATGAGGAAGTAGAAGATGACATCCATCCCACCATGGATAGTGAAGCATCTAAAAAATATGAAAAACTATTAAAAAGTGCCAAGCAACAATTATACCTCGATTGCGAAGGATTTTGGGTGCTCATGGCCATTGTTGAGTTGATGCATGACAAAATAAAGTTTCTTATGTCGAACCATTGGGGGTTTTCAAGAGGATGCTTTCCAAAGGACAATTGCAATCCTAAAGATCATAAAAGTGCAAAGAAGGTGTTAAGTGGTCTTAGATTGGGATATGAAAAAAATTCATGTGTGTAAATAATTGCATTTTGTTCTACAAAGAGAATAAAGCATTGGATAAATGCCCTATATGTAAGATTCAACAAAAAGTTGTGCGTTATCTCCCATTAAAGCCCAGGTTGTAATGATTGTATATGTCGACGCACAATGCAAGCGACATGAGGTGGTATAACGATAGACAAGTGGATGATGATATTATGAGACATCCTGTAGATGGAGAGGCATGGAAAGAGTTTGATCGGTTGTAGCTTAATTTTGCACGTGAGCACTGGAACGTTAGATTGGGACTTACGACAGACGGGTTTAATCCGTTCGGGGTGCTAAACCAAAACCACATCACTTGACCAATCTTTGCAATTCTGTATAATTTTCCACCTTGGAAGTGCATGAAAAAAATAATATATGATGATTACATTGTTGATAACTAAAGATCTAGGCACGTCTATTGATGTTTATTTACAACCGTTGGTCGATGAACTAAAAGAATTATGAGAAAACAGTGTTCCAACGTACGATAAATCTATCGAGAAGATGTTCACTTTGAGAGCGGCAGTGATGTGGACTATAAACGATTTTCCTACGTACGCTATGCTATCTAGGTGGAGCCTAAGGTTTATTACACATGCCTAGTTTGCAAAGAGGACACAACGTCTGGTTGGCATGCGGGAAAAGTTTGTTACCTAGGGCATTGTAAATGGTTGCCGTTGGACCACGAGTGGCATCATAATGAGATAGCTTTCTTCAACTGCACAGAGATTCTGCCAAGACCCAAAAAAAAGGTCTGAAGATGAAATTTTGGCTTAGGTGAATCGTTTCGATTTTGCTCCGTTGGGAAAATCTGTAAATAGGACAAGACCAGACACACATATAAATTGGACACACAAGGTGAGGTTGTTCGAGCTCCCGTACTAGTCGAAATTAAAATTGAGACACAACATCGATGTATTGCATGTTGAGAAAAATGTGTTTGATAAACTGGTCAGAACTATACTAGACATCGAGGGAAAAACAAAGGACATAATAGAAGCTCGGATCGATCTGGTAAAAATGGGCATTAGGCCAAGTTTATGGATGACGAGGGATATAGACATAGCCAGAAAGAAGCTTGCATCATTTTCGATGAAACCGGATAAAAGAAAAAAGTTTTTCAGTTTCTATCTTCTGTACAGTTCCTGGATGGGTATGCTTCAAACATCGGTTGTTGCGCAAATGTGGATGGAGGTAAATTTTCAGGCCTCAAGAGTCATGATTGTCATGTGATACTTCAACGCCTTCTCCCAGTGGGAATTCAACACTTCTTGCCCGAAGATGTGGTGAAGCCGATTATGTTGTTGGCGAGATATTTTTCTCAATTAACTGCAAGATCTTTGACAAATCCAATGTTAAATAATTGGACGATGATATTATTGAAGTTTTATGCAAGTTTGAACAAATATTTCCTTCATCTTTCTTCACAAGCATGATCCACGTCATGATTCACTTGCCGAACGAGGCACTTCTAGCCGGACCCGTCAACTATCAATGGATGTATCAGATAGAAAGGTATTTAATCCCCATAAATACTTTAGTTTGTGATGTATGTACAATTTGACTAATTTTACAGGTTATTTTGTTTATTGATGCATACTACTGGGTGAATTAAAAAAAAAGTGTATGGAACAGAGCAAAGCCCGAAAGATCAATCGTGGAGGCATGGGTTACATTTGACTAGCTTACATTTTGTGCAATGTACCTACAAGATGTTGAGACTAAGTTCAGTTGGCAGCAACACAATAATGACGGTGGTATGAGAAGTGAAAAACTTTCTGTTTTTGCCCCAATTGCACGACCCTTTGTCAAACAAATCAGAGGGGAGTTGTTTAACAAAATGGACATGGAGGTAGCACATTGGTTTGTAATTAACAATTGTGACGAGACAATTAACTACCTAGATAAGTATGAAAAGTTGATGAAGCGGGAACATCCTTCTTATTTATATGCCAAAAAGCACCGTAAATTCTTTACTCGTTGGTTTCGTGAAAATGTAAGTTGTTCGTGTTTTGGATTATTTGCATAATTGTTCATGGTAAACTAACACGTCAACTTTTTATCATTAATTTAGGTGAAGAAATTGAAGGACATGAATTCGCTCGCTTACACTGAAGAATTGTACAACTTGGCTATTGGGCCCCTAAGTGCAGAATTGTACTCTGGTTGTCATGTAAATGGCATCAAGCTTGTCGTAGCTAATCGGTATGACAAGTTGTGTACGCAAAATAGTGGAGTACATGTCCCGGGTGCAGGCGACATTGCAGACATTGATTTCTATGGAAAACTGACAAGTGTTGTGCAATTGCTTTACAAAGACTGCTATCAAGTTATCTTGTTGAAGTGTCGCTGGTTTGATACAAACTTAGGGTTGGAGGTGTTAAGCGAGACGATGGTTTGCTATTGGTCAACACTAACAGATGTTGGTATAACGACGACCCCTACATTTTGTCAACGATTGCCAAACAAAATTTCTATATAGATGACCCTAAGGGCGGGAGGGGATGGAAAGTAGTTTAGAAGATTGAGCATAGAGGGCTGGATGATATTTCAGATTGAGATCTTGCTAACGATGATGATTGTGGTGACATTGCTAACCAACAACTGGAGACTTCAACGGAACTTGGTGCAGATACATTGCGGGATATGACTATTGTACAAGAACCTTATCAGGTAGTTGGAGGTCCTGAAATCAAAATACTGATCTACTCCATTATGACTGACTCGGGGATCTACCGCGATACAATGCACTGGAGGACGCGAATGACGATGTTGACGTGCCTACAGATGAGGAGGAATGAGAGTTTGAATCTGACGAAATTGATGATATTTATTCTAGTTCAGACGAGGATTAATGAAAACTTGTGATGTAAATGTAATGATATTTATTGATGGTATTTATTTTGTATATAAATAAAAGATTCCTTTAAAATTTGTAAAAAATAAATTAAACAAAAAAAATATTTATTTATTTAAACAAGAAAGTTAAATTTACAAATATGCGCGACAATGTTTTGGAAATGTTTGTCATGCAAACACTTAAAAATTTATTTTTTTATTTAAAAACTAGTCACACGACGAAAATTAGAACAACCTCGTTGTGCAAACAGGTAAAAATTTGATTATTTTTGGCAAAAATTGGGCGCATTTTTATTTCGGCGCCTTCACTCTTCACTCTATCTCTCTTTCATTCTCTGCATGTGAAGTTTAATCTTCTCTTTCTCTCTCGATTCTGTTTGAATCTCACTCTCATCTCGCTTTGGATTATCTCCATTTCTCGCTCTCATCACTCCCTGTCTCAGTCTCTCCCTTTCTCTCTTTCTTTCTCTCTCTCTCTCTCTCTCTCTCTCTCTCTGTCGCTCTCTCTCTGTTTCTCTGTCTCTCAATCACTCTCCCTTTCTCATCTGTCTCACTCCAATGCCATACCATCGCATCGCTACCGCAAGATTACTAGGTAAGCACCCAATATCCCTTAATTCACTCTCCCTTAATTCAATTATTTATTAGTGCAATTTTTCATTTTTTCTATTGAATTGTTTTAATTAGAACATTTAGGGATTTAGGGTTCGAATTGGGAATCCTGGGTTAGGGATTTAGGGTTCGAATTGGGAATCTTGGGTTAAGGTTTTCGAATTGAGAATATTGGGTTATGGTTTTCAAATTGAGAATATTGGGTGATGGTTTTCGAATTGGGCAAGATGCAGGGTAAATCTAGTTGCTTTATATGGAAGTAGCTCTAATATGTAAAAATATATGGAGTTTATATATATGTACATGATATAATGTCAAGTTCAGACCTTTCTTAGCCATAATCTGTTCTCTCTAGCTTCCTGGCTATTAATAGGTCAAAGTAGTGGAATGTAACTTTTTTATTTATTGTTTTTGTAGATGTCGAACTAAATTTCAAACTGTCGGGCAGCTAGTAGGGCCAGTCAGACACTTTCTATAGCAGGTAGTGCTGTTGCCACCTCCCCACTTGATATGGGCACGACGAGTGTCTCTCCAGTCACGCCTTTCGGTCCAACAGTGTCTACGGCTCCTGCATCATCGAGTTATTCGATGATGCATCCTCTACTAAGCGCCCGGTGGACTCATCGACAACCTCGGAGTTCTGAGGAGCCTGAGCAGTCTAGTGAGGCTTCCTTTGTCCATGAAGAGGGGTCCCATATAGGTAATACATCTTTCTCATAGTATAATTGAAATTTTGAAGGTTTTTTTTGTTGTTCTGAAAATCGAACTTTTAAATAATTTGGTTTTTCTGGTTGGTTTATAAATTTTAACAACTATTTATTTGTTGAGTTTTGCAGCATCACTATGAACTCACGAACCTCGATGCCAATCAAAACCAATACATCAACGACCTTTGTGCTGGTAGGTTCACTCAATGGAAGAGCAACCTCCATAAGCATTATGAGAAATATGACGGTCCAGAGGTCCCTCTAGCAGTTGGGTGCCCTATAGAGTTGGTGGACTGCCGGGATGAATGGGAGTGACTCTGCGGCCATTTTCAAGACGAGAAATACTTCATAAGTATAATATATATTTCAATAATATTTAATCAAAAATTTTATATTTTTAAATAATATTTTATCTTTTCATTAATTTGTTATAAATATCTAAACTAATACGTTTTTTTAATTCAACAGAAAAAAGTGAAGGCAAACTCGATCAATCGGTTGAAGAAGAACTTCTTCACCGCTCCAGCTAACGACACTTCTCTTATAGGTTGGAGGAGCATCGTAAGGTAACCGTATATTTATTTTAAGTTTTGATTCTTTTTACTCTCTATTACACAATTGGTAATCTATGTGTTAATCTTTTTTTTTTTTTTAATTCAAGGGGGTTCAAAGTTTCCTGAGATTGTCATGTTCAAGGAGGTGTACGTTCGGCCTGGGGATGAGCTGACAGAGCAGCTTCATGTAAGTTATTTCAATTCTTTATTATTCAATTAGTATTAATATTAATTACTTGTATATTAAAATTAATTTGTTTGTTTTCATTTTTCTAGTCCACCATGGTGGAGAAGGGCCAGACCGTTATGGATGAGGTGGCTTCCTAGCTTCCCAAAGAGACCCTAATTGAGGAGGTGTTTCCCCCTAAGGATGCCGGTTTTTAGATCATGACAGGCACATTCGATCAAACACTCGGTCGTAGGCATGTGAATGTTCGTTGGGGCTTGGGAAAGCCCGCCTTCGAGATCCGTTTACCTGATCCTCTAGGCAGAGAACAGAAGAGGTCGAATTGCTGACATCTGAAGTGGTAGACCTAAATGAGCAGATTGCCGCCCAGTAGTCTTAGCTTGTGGCCCAAAGCAATTTGATGAACCAAATTCGTCTCACCCTTCAAGTCTCAAGCATTCGGTTCCTCGACATTGAACCACCTACAGCAATGACCTCCCAGACCCCCAACACAACAGCAGTAGGCGATTATGACGTGGACAACTACATATTCTAGTTTTTTTTTTTTTTTTAAATTATTTTCAAATTTTAAAATATTTCTTTCCATTGTATGTACACTTTCAATAACTTTTTAATTCAATATTCTTCTTTAACTTTTATGTTTTTAATTGCATTAAATTAATTTATACATAAAACAATATTATCAACATTTAAAAGGAAAAAAATAATAATAAATAAATAAAAATTATTTAAAAAAAATGAATTTTAAAATCTTACTGCGACGGCTTTATGTCCGTCGCGCAAGGGTTTGGGGGTCGAACCCCAGTTTCGTCGCTCAGAGTATCACTCGCAATGAACACTCATTTGTCGCTCTTCGTTTTGCGCAACGACCACCAAATCCGTCGCGCAACATTTATTTCATGTGACTAAGCACTTTCCTCCATCGCACAATGTTTGACGTCACGAGCTTTGCACGACAGAATTTGCGCAACATCCTCTTCGCACAATGTTTCTGGTGACCGTATTTGCCTTTGCGCGATGGCTATCCCTTTGTTGTCCAAATAGTTGTGCTTAGTAGTGAATATGTGTACATAATAATTTGCTTAACCATGCACTTGAATTTGTAATAAATAGAAACACGCTCTTAACAACTAAGGTTCATATCGGGTAGTGACATTAGACAGGTATATATTTCATTCACCATAGCATAAAACTGAAACAGGATAATTGGTACATTGTCTGAACTCATACAATCATGCAGTTCATATATTAGGGGTTATATATTTGTTGAGAATTAATGTATATCATAGGAGGAGAGAATTTGTATGGGACTTATAAGCTATGCTACTCTCCATACAGTCAATTGGTATTATGATGAAATCTTGACTTTTATTATGGTAGGTTGTGTAATTCAATGGCCACACGTGCTTCAAGTCACTCATTTGTGTTGTCCACGTACTTGGCTTGAAAATTTGTCATATATATGAGAGGGTGTTTGTCAATGAAAATTTCCACCGTCTTCAGTCTTGACGAAAATGCACTTGCAAAACAATCAACACATTTGATCAAAGACCTAAGCCTCACGCACCCACGAGGTGGGGGCGGGGGAGGGGGTTAGGCCAATGGATCTTCGATGCCTAAGTCAGTTTGTTTGAGAGACTAAAGTGTAGGCCTTTTTAGGGATAACAAAAGCTCTGAAAATTTGGTAGAATATGGGGTATTTATAGGGATAGGGCCAGCCATGGTGTTTATGGAGAAATATTCTCTAAATATTCTCAAGATATTAAATAGGAAATAATATCTTGAGATAATGGTGTAATTATCCCTAATTTATTTAAATTAGGATTACTTACTTGATTGGAGTCAATCTTCAAATGGGAATATATTAAAGATAGGATTTGGGTAATTAATCCTTATCTTTAATTCCTTGCCAAGGGAGGTGAGCAGTGGGTAATCTTATTCAGTTGCTGGGACTTTCAGGGGTGTGAGCTGCACGTGAGAGTATTTGATAAGCCTGCCCATTTATTGAGGGCAATCTTGTATATCTTGGATAAAAGTCCATTTGTCACCTCTAGAATTTTTGGGATTATTTAAGCTCCACAAATGCCCCCACACATATTGTGTTGCACACACAAAAAGGATGGTAGGTGTAGAAATCCTAAGCTGCTTGGGCTTGTAGAGTTGTTTCCCAATTTGAACTTGATCTTCTTTCTTGATTTGGAGATCGACTTCTTCTAGGAAAAGGAAACCAATTGCCCCCAATACCTATTTAATTCTACCTTAAGCAGGGGATTAAATAAATTTGGAGAACAATCATTATTCCAACAAGGATGAGAAGCTAGAGGAAATTTTTAATCCCCTCCCCAAGCATTCTTTTTTTCTTGCCCTTGCAAAGAGTCGTCTCTCATTGTTGTTCTTCTTTTCCATGTCACACCAAGGTAAGAAAAATTTGAATTTCTTATTCTTGAAACTTTTAGGAGTATTGGGAATTGAAAAATTGGCTCGGCGGGTGCTGAGGAGGTGTGAGTGGTGTGGCAAGGATGCCACGAGGCTGTAGGGGGTGCGGCAAGATGGTTGACTCGGCTTGGCGGAGATGTTGGTGACGTTGGGGCACTGAAAGGCCAGCTCGGGCAGGACCTTGAGGACTTTTGGGCAGGGGCCCGTGCAGATGGATGACAAGAGGGAGAGAAGGAAAACCGGCTTTGGTTGGGCCTCTTGTTTCCATTCGCGACCTAGGCCAAGAGGCTTGGGCCTACTCTAGGCACGCTGGGCACGGAAGGAAGAAAGGAAGGACGCATGGGCTTCCCCCCATGTTGGGCTGAAATGAGCTGCTTGCGAGAGAGAGAGAGAGAGAGAGAGAGACTAGGTCCTAGGCTGTGGGGCCTGGCTTGCGGCTGGGGCCTGGGCCGAGAGAAGTGGTAAGGGCCATGGGGCTGGGCTCACGGCCCTTTTATGTTTAAGGGCCTGGCACAGGGGCGCTGGGCTTGCGACCCTTTTATGTTTTATTTTATTTTATTTTATTTTATTTTAATTTTCTTCTCTCGAGCTACCTTCTAAATATTTTTCCTCGTACTTTTTGCAGAGATTTTGAGATGTCTTCCTTCGATCGCAAAAGTGACGAATATCCTCTATCCTTGTACCGTCAAGGTTGTTCTTCCGACAAGGTGGGCTATTTCAAGGCTGTACATGTCAAGATCAATTCCGATGAGTTGTTTTGAGATTTTCTTGAGGAGTACAAGCATGCAATTCCGTCAAGGATTTGCGTGAAACGGGTGAAAGATGACAGTGGCCATGAACCATGCGGCAAGGGCACCACTGCTAGGAAGAGGGCCATCAAATTCCATCTGTATTACTTTGTGTTGGGATTTACTTTTCCCATGGCGTGTCTTTTCCAGGAAGTGATCTGCTTCATGAAATGCGCGCCTAGTCAGTGTTCCCCAAATGTAGTTCGTGTGATGGTGGGATTTTGGAACTTGAGCAGGTTTTTTGATCTTGGCTTGACCATAAATGAGTTATGGTACTTCTTCAAGATTGGCCACAAGGAAAGTGTGGGGTAGTTGAGGTTTCGCCATAAGCTGCTCTATGCTTCTTGCAAAGGTGATCATGAGTGGACGACAAACACCTTGGAGGTGAGCGGGGAGTGGGAGTCTGACTTTTCTCCTGAACTGAATGTCCCAACTACCTTTATCAGTGGCAAGTGAACTACTTCATTCTTGTCCTGCTTGAATTTTTGTTAAGATGCTCAATGACTTTAATTTATTGATCGTCCTTCTTATTTTGCGTAGATTCAGAGTTTGGCTTAACTCCAAGGACTTCAGCAGATTTGAAGAAAGTTCACATTGCCTTAGGCATTCTTGCTGAGTACCGTGAGTGCCGCTAGCTGCTCAGCCTTCTTCGTCAGGAGACAGGTGGCCTACCTCCGAAGGAAGAGATAAAGCGAATAAAGGACGAGGCGTTGGCTCGTCCGATTGCTGCTATAAAGTTTGCTGCCAATGAGGGTGGAAAAAAGAGATCTTCCTCACCTGCTTGTGAGCCTTCGGTTGAGAAGAAGCCAAAGACTTCTTTTGCTGTTCGTGGGAGCTCATCTGCTACCGAGAAGCTTGTCATTGATTTAACTTCCCCCAACGGGGCGATGAAGACCGTTGAGCCTGAGCCTGTAAAACCTGCTGCTCCGAAGGTAACCGCATCCATTGTTAAAAGGCTTGCCTAGTAGAAGGGTTCGGTGGTGCCCTCGTTGTCCGGGTTTATATCAAAATATCCATTGGGAGCTAAGTCTGGTTCGGCTTATGAAAGGCTGCCGCTATGAAGAGTAGGAAGGTGGATTCTGCTGCTAAGGTGGTGCCTAGGCCTGTTGCTCCTTCTGCTATGACTGACTCATCTACTGAAAAGGGGAAATCTACTCGCACGGGCAGTTGTGATAGATCCACCGAGTCTGAGGCTCGAGAGTTTCCTGAGGTTTGTGCGCTGCTAAAGGCTGACCTGCTTGAGGATGTCGATGCATGCGCCAAGTTTGTTGACAATGTTGGGAAATTTATCGTCCTCTTAGATTCTTTTGCGAAGTGTACTGCCTACTCGAGGAGGTCTTCCCTGATTGCCACAATGCATAAGACTTTGATCCTGGCAGCTGAGTCTATACGCATTGATCATGATGCTATCAAGTGTGCTAAAGAGGCCAAAGTGGCGTTGGTGGCTCAGCTTCGCTCAGCTGCAGAAAAAATCAAAAAGTTCGAATCTTAACTTGCAATTTTCAAGGGGTCTGATGTCTTTGCCCCCACTTTTGTGCAGATAGAAATCACTCATTAAGAGGTCGTTCACTTGAAAACTAAGCTTAGTGCGACTCAAGCGATGCTGGAAGCTGCAGAGAAGGAAGTTAGTTGTGTTTCTCTTGTAGTCGAAGACCTTGAGTATGTTAATTCAGAGCTACGATATGCTTGTTTTGCCAGGGACGAGGAGCTTATCTTCATGCATGTTGAAGTGTCTCGTCTCAATGAGGTTACCAGTAAGCTTGAGTCTAAGGAACTGGATCAGCAAGGTGCGCTGTCTGCTAGCGAAAACCTGACAAAGAAACTGGATGAGCTGCATGGTGCTCACATTAGGCTTGTTTAGGAGAACGTGCAGCTGAAGAATGAGAAAGCTGGTCACAAAATGGTGTTTGCTTCTTGTCAGGCCGATTTCTACAAGCTTGGCTATGTAAACCATCTTCAGGGCAGGCCATCGGATTATGAGTTTTCCGAGAAGGACTTTGAGACTTTTTTCCATTTCTCTAGTTGATCTGCTTGATTTCGTATTTGAGGCTGCCTTTAGTGGAGCAGCTGAGGGTTAAGCAGTCCAAGCAAGGGCGACTGAGGATGAGCTGATGGAAGCTTTGGTTACTAAGAGCGATGCGACTGCTAAAGGATTGGCAGTCGAGGAACCAGTGGTGGCACAAGCTAAGGAGTAGTCTTTTTGCCTAGACTTAGGAATTTTCTTTTTTTTTTCCTTTTTTTCTGTTTTATTTGAACTTTGCTGGCCTTCGAGCCTGTTTATCAATTTGCTAGAAATTTAATAAACAACTTTCCTTGTTTTGCTTCATCCTTCTGTTTTGCCATTTTTTTTGCAAAACTTTACCCTAGGACAGTCGGCTGGGTGAGCTGCCTCAATGAAGCAGCTGATCCCATGTCGTCACTTAGGTTTTAGCTTTGTCTTCAGGCTTCTAAAGCTTTACCTACAAGAGGAAAAAGTGCGAGATTTATAACTTATAAAGCCGGCGGGCGAACATGTTGCCTCCGTAGGAAGCATGCGAGTTTGTGTAGCTATTATAGTTATGAATCTTGACTTTGGATGGCTTCATGAGCTTTAGCCCTCCTGGGGCGTATTGTGAAATTTTTTAACCTATAGGGTAGGCGACTAAACACGTGATTCTCATAGAAAGCAGAGGAGTCCGCGTAACCATTATGGTTGTATTTCAGCTTTCGAGTGGTTCTTGAGCCTTAGTCCTCCCGTAGTGTGTTGTGAAGTTTTTAACTTATAGAGCCATCGACTGGACTCATGCTTCTCATATGAAACAGAGGAGGTCCACATAGCAAAACTTAAATAGTAGACCATCGATCGGAAGTGCTACTTTTAAGTAAGTAAGTGAGTCCACATAGTCGTAGGAGGTGTAAGTCTTGGCTTACAGATTACGTTGTGGGCACCAACCGTTAGGTCGTGAACCGAGCGTCTTACTTACAGAAGCAGACGACCTATGTAACCACTTCAGGTGTCGTCCCTAGCTCTCGAAGGTGTTTAAGGTGTGAGGTGTAGGTGGAATCACGCCTCAGAGGCCACATCCTTCCGAGCTGTAACTTAATTCCACATGTCGCTTAACTAGTATTGCAACACTTTAAAACCAAGCCATGTTCATGCAGACTTGCACGTTGAGGATGGACTATCTTGTCACACAAACTCTTTCATAGGTAGGTGTCCTACACTTAGTGTCTCTTCCGGTCAAAGACCCGGGATCCCACAAAATTGAATCCTTCAGTTGGCTAAGTCCATTCTAGGGGAATCATTCTGGGAATCGTTCAGCTCAGGCAGTCACTGTATTCAGGGGAAACTAAGCAGTTGTACCACCTATCCACGTCTGGATATTCCGGATTAGTTTACCTTGCCCGTATTAAAAAGTTTACCCAGATGGGTGTCGGGGGAATTAGTTATCCTCTCGTGCTGGAGAACTTACCTAGATAGGTGTCGGGGAATTAGTTTACCTTCTCGCGCTAGAGAGCTTACTCAGATGGGTGTCGGAGAATTAGTTTACCCTCTCGGGCTGGAGAGTTTACGCCATGTCTGCAAGGCAGAAGGCGTCTTTTGCTTGTCATAGGGTTTGTCAGTTTGTTTATGCATTTGGGTTAGGATTCTGAATAATTCCTTCAATCTTCATTGAAAATAAAGGCTTTTATTAACTTTGCTCGTAGTCAGTAATGGCGTAACACCTGATAATTCTCAGCATGCGAGGTCTTGTTCATCGAGCTGCTTGAGTTTTCAAACTTTTTTCATCTTTAACAGGGTCCAAGGAATGGTAGAAGGTCACACGTAGTACTTTATCTGGTTGTAGGCATTCCACAGCTTGTTGATTTCTTTGTCACTCATAGTGGTGAGGGTGTAGCTGTCCCTTCTGCCTACTTGGCTGATTTTGTACAGACCTTCCCAGATGAGAGCCATCTTTTTAGAGCCTTCCTATCAGGCGATGATGAAGGCCTTTTCAAGGACTAAGTCTCCTGGCTAAAACTGTTAGATTTTTACCCTTTTATTGTAGCTCGAGAGAAGTTGCTGCTGATAAGCTGCAATGCGGGTGATAACCTTCTCGCGTTCTTCCTCTGCCAGATCTAAGTTTATGGCCATCTTATTTTTGTTCTACTCAAAATTTAACAGTACAATGTGGATGCTTGGCACCACAACGTTGGGAAGAATGATTACCTCAGAGCCATACGCCAAGAGGAATGGAGTTTCACTGGTCGCTCGTCCAGTCAGACTTTGGATCTTTTTCAGAGTTGTGGGCAATTTCATGTATAGGATCGCTCTGATCTGCCTTGGATGAGCCTCGATTCCTCGTTGGGTAACTAGGTACCCTAAGAATTTGCCTGAGGAGACACCAAAAGTGCACTTGGCTGGGTTGAGCTTCATATTAAACTCTTAGAGGATGTTAAAAGTCTCTGCCAAGTTACAAATGTGGTTTGACTGCTACTTGCCCTTCACCATGATGTCGTCGATGTAGACTTCCACCGATCTACTTCTTGTACATCGTGTTTACGAGTCGTTGGTAGGTTGCTCATACGTTCTTGAGGCCAAATGGCATGACCTTGTAGCAGTATGTGCCTCACTCGATCACGAATACAGTCTTTTCTTTGTCAGGCTTGTGCATGGCAATCTGATTGTAGCCTTAGTAAGTGTCCAAGAAGTTGAGCAGCTGGTTCCCGAATGTTGAGTCAATGAGCATGTTGATTCGGGGAACTAGGAAGTTGTCTTTAGAGCACGCCTTGTTGAGATCGGTGTAATCCAGGCATATTCTCCATTTTTCTTTTTCTTTTTTCATCACTAGCACGACATTGGCTAGCCATGCTGAGTGTGCCATTTCCTTAATGAATCTGGCCTCCAGTAACTTGTCGATTTCCGCCTCAATAATTGCTACCCGCTCAGGTGCTAAATGTCGCCTTTTCTGGATCACAGGTTTAGCAGCGGGATCAACGAGTAACTTGTGGCAAGTTATCATTGGTTCAATACCGGGCATGTCTGAGGGTGACTATGCGAAGATGTCATGATTTTCTCTAACGAAAGCCATTAGTTCTTCTTTATTCCTTGGGCTCAGACGTGAGCCAATTCTAGCCATTTTTTTCAGCTGGTGAGGGTCAATAATGTCTTCGTCGTTGCTTTCGGGTTTCCATCCTGATTCATCTTCCAAGGTATTGTTTACCTTGACATCATCTTCTAAACATGGCCTAGTTGCCTTTGATCTCTCCAACTACTCCTCATAGGATGTGAAATCAAATTTTTTGGTACTCGATCGAGGTCACAGCTCCAATCTTCACTAGTTAAGGTCTGCGATGAGACAATCAATGAGTTGGTTACGTCAAGTGTGATAGCGCCGATAACGGTTCAGGTGAGTCCGTTGAATCCTGTCAAGATCTTTGCGTTGCGTTGGATCGTGCCTTCTAGGCCCATCTTCTGGATGACTGACAATTGTAGGATGTTGACTGAGCTGCCATTGTCCACCATAACTCTATCAATGATGACGTGGGCCAGTTGTATAGAAATCACAGGACGTCATCCTGGGGAAAGTCTACTCCTTCAGCATATTTCTCGACGAAGCTAATGATTGGTCCATGTACAGTATATGTGGCTTGAACCTGATAAACCGATCTCACCTGCTAGATCTTACTCTTTTTGGAGTTATGGGTGGCCCACAGATGCTCGGATTCGACAAATATTTCGTTGATTCGGATTGTTTTGGTCGGGGTCTCAGCATCGGCATCTGCTTCTCACCTTGGCTGGGCAGCTGGTCTGTCGATATACTGATCACAGTTGCCTTCCTTCACGAGCTACTCAAGATGCCTTTTCCATATGGTGTAGTCATTGGTTGTGTGCCCGAGGCCTTTATAGAATGCCTAGTACTTTGTCTAGTCCTTCTTAGAGGTGTCCCCATTCATGGGTGGCGGCAGGTTGAACCACAGTTTATCCTTGAGGTCACAAAGGATTAGGTTAATCGAGACTAAGAACTTAGTGTACGTCTTGGGTGCCATGCCTCCCTTTGCTGGGGATCGGTCCCTTCGTCTATCTCCTAGCTTACTTTTTTTATTGAGCAATTTATCGCTT
Source organism: Malus sylvestris (assembly GCF_916048215.2). Lineage (NCBI taxonomy): Eukaryota > Viridiplantae > Streptophyta > Magnoliopsida > Rosales > Rosaceae > Malus > Malus sylvestris. The sequence continues at coordinate 34,804,849 of NC_062275.1, forward strand.
GCCTTCTTCTCAGTCGGTTCTTAATCTTTGCATGGTTGCTCAGGCGGCTTTTGGGAGAACTTTTCTTTATCCCAGAGGGAGTGCTTTTCTGCCAAAGCATAAGAGTTTGCCAGGGTCAAGTTTTCACCCACGATCAATTCTCTAAAAAGTGGGTGATCTGCTGAGAATCCCTTTTGGAAAGCTGAGCATGCGATGTTGTCCTCATATTCGACGATCTTTACCTTCTCTGCCTTGAATCTCTTGACGTAAATGCAGAGTGAGTCCTTCGGGTCCTTCTTCATATTGAAGAGGTAGTCAGACTTCATTTTGATAGAGTGGTAGGATGGATTTTCCTAATTGAAAACCAAGGAAAGTTCGCTGAAGTTCCGGATTGAACGTGGTGGTGGGCATGGAATCAGTCTTGCGCCTCGCCTTGGAGTGTCGTGGTAATGATCTTGCACATAGAGCATCATTGTTGGCGTAGAGGGTCATGGCGCTTCGGTAGCGCATCAGATACTTGTTCGGATCTTCATCTCATTTGAATAAGGTGAAATGTGCGGGCTGAACTTCTGCGGTGGCTCTGTCTACGTGATCTCGTCTGCAAAAGGTAACCTGCTTATGTTGGCCACGTCTCTCTGAAAGGCATCGTTGGTAGTGTCTATGCGCTGGAATTTACGCAATTGCTCTGCTACTAGCCTTTGTACTTCATCCTGGATTTTAACCTAGTGGGGCAACAGGGCCTCCAACTGCCCCCTAGTGTTGACCTGCCGGTCCATGTTGCTTTTCAACATGTTCTGCTCATCTCTGCCGTGGTTGCGGTGCACGTGGTTTGGTGGGGGCTGCCAGTGGAACTTGTGGGCCTAGCCTCGTGTGGATGCTTCTCCTAAAATGTCTTGAGTGCTCGTCAGGACCCAACCTAGAATGCACACTACCTCGTGAGCTGAGTCAGGAATAAACACTTTTCTGCGCATCTAGGACGGGAGAAAACGTTTCCTCGAGGGCCCAAACGAAAGTGCACACTACCCAAATGTTCGTGGCGGGTTGAACGACTCTTTGCCGAGACGTCCCTGGAATGAGTCACATTATTCCTCCCTTGTCCTGCTTTAGGATACCTTGTATGGCACGCGCTGCATCTCGATGCGCCCGATGAGTTGATTCACCAAGGTGGTCTGTTGTGCGAGGGTGTTCGTTAAGTTGGCGACCTGCTGGGGTAGGTGGTGCTCGCCATTTGGATTGGAAGATCCTGGAAAATGAGCGTCTCCATGTGTGGTGGAAGTATAGTGGACTGTAAGTAAAAAGCTTGAGCCCAAAACGAGCATTCCTGTAAAAAAAGTGGGGTGAAAGTAACCCTAAATCGATCGCGGGTCTGGTGGTCGGAATCTGGATTATTGGAGGCTGGGTCGTTGAAGTGGGTCGCGGGGCAAAATTGGCCTTGGGCTCAGGTTTGGGCTTGCTGTGCAGCCAAAGCCTGCTGTCGTAGTAGTTTGAGCCTCCTACTGTGGGCCTACTATGACAGCTGCCAAGTTTTGGGCCTTCTGCCCATGTGCTTGGAAATGGACCTGGGCCTTCTGCCTAGGGTTTGATTTGGTGTGGCGCTACAAGGGAAATGGCAATGGAAGTGATGCCATGGCCTAGTGGCCTTGTCGTGGTTGCTGGGTCATGGTGGTGGTGGTAGTGGCACAGCTCCACGGCGGTGGGGCTTCTCCCGCCGTCGCGTTGAGCTTTGAAGATCTCGATCGTAGGGCTATGTCATCATCTCCACTCTCTGGTCCAAATCCTTGCACGTACGGGGTTTCGTTTGTCGTAGTTTCTGAATTTCCTACCATTGTATCTTTTCTCCAGTGATTGATCAAGAAACTTTTCTTCGAAAAATTAACTCATACGACGTGTGAGAAATTCAACGTAATAGACAATTCAAGAAACAAATGCGAGAGGCTTCTTCGAGTATTTTGAATCAGCTCTCAATGAAAGCACCAATTTGTCGATGCAAATTTCTGCTATCTTCAGTCTTGACGAAAATGCACCTACAAAACAATCAACACCTTTGATCAAAGACTGAAGCCTCACGCATCCACGAGGTGGGGGGTTAGGCCAATGGATCTACAATGCCTAAGTCGGTTTCTCTGAGAGAATAAAGTGTTTAGGGTTGTTTTAGGGGTAGCAAAAGCTCTGATTGGAGTATTTACAGGGATAGGGTCGGCCATGGTGTTTATGGAGAAATATTCTCTAAATATTCTCAAGATATTAAATAGGAAATAATATCTTGAGATAATGGTGTAATTATCCTTAATTTATTTAAATTAGGATTCCTTACTTGATTGGAGTCAATCTTCAAATGGGAATGTATTAAAGATAGGATTTGGGTAATTAATCCTTATCTTTAATTCCTTGTCAAGGGCAAGTGAGCCGTGGACAGTCGTATTCAGCTGCTGAGACCTTCAAGGGTGTGAGCTGCGCATGAGAGTATCTGAGAAGCCTGCACATTTATTGAGGGCAATTTTGTCTTTCTTGGATAAAAGTCCACGTGTTGACTCTAGAATTTTTGAGATTATTTTAGGCTCCACAATGTTGAGAATGAATTTCAACTTATAAGTAAATATGTACTTTTCATATTATTTATTAATTTTATGTTGAAACGTTAATTTTTTCATATGTATGATATATATATATATATATATATTGGGGATACATAGTGAAATGAGTTGGTTGGTTAGACTACTGGGGCATAGTCAACACATGCAAGTAAAGACGATCATCATGGCTAGTAGTACCACTAGAGTATTAATTGCACTTTGCTGAAACTTTCATTCCACATAACAACATCGATTCCATCTGTGAAAAAGAGTTTTCAGTGTTTTGATTTTTCAGGGTTCCCACAACATAAATATGTAAATTATACGTTATATGATATTATACAAGTGATTGAATATTTAAAAAAAATCATAATTTTATTTTTAAATGACATATAACGTTTTGATTCATATTCCGAACATATTAAAAATCTTTCCTATATGTGGACATACTCTCCCCACTCTCTTTTCAAGGGCTTTAATCAATCCGATCGCGTGGAGCATGGTGCAAGAGGAGACAGAAAGAGAAAGGGAAGGGGCGAGTTAAGGGGCGAGTTAAGGGGCACCCTATAGCTGTCAGCCACGAGGCCAGAGTACTCTCTCTCTCTCTCTCTTAATTGGCCCTTCCATTGGGAATTGGACTCTCTTCCAATCTCCAGCTCCTTGGTCATATTTTCAGCCCGTAAATCCCGGGGGGGACCTTTTAAGAATGAAAGCCCTCCTGCATGCACCATAGCGGTACTCGGTACTCCTGCCACAGTTTACCTAACCCCAATACTCCTTTCTTTTAGGGAGACTTTGGATGCGGTCCCTAGTTATGAACAGTCTTTGACTGAAACCTTGTTGGTTTTCAATTTTTGATCCAAGTCCCTGAAATTAATTGATAATTTATTTCTATGTACGTTACTATATTTTTTAAATTAAAAATTAAAATTTATAATTGTTTATAGTAATGAGATTTTAAATAAAAAACCATAATTTGTGGGATTAAAAATATTAAAATATAAATATACTATTGTGTGTGTGTGTGTGTGTAAACATGGGTATATTCATAAAAAATAACCAAAAAATTATTGTATCAAAACATGGGTACATTCTTCAAAATGGGTACATTTAGCAAAAATAAAAATGGGTACAAATAAATAAAAAAATATGGGTACAATACAAATAAAACTTTAAAAAATATGGGCACAAAAAGAAATTAATATATGGGTACAAATTAAAACTGAAAGGAAAATTGGTACAAATTAAAAAAGGGTTGCAAATTAAAAATGGGTACAAACTAAAAATAAAAATATATGATAAAAAATTTAGCCATAAATATAAATATACTAATTGTAACATTTTTAATATTAAATGAATATATTTAGAAATAAAAAATATTTTATTATTGAAATAATTAATGATATTATTAATACAAAGGACCTTGATCAAAAATTGAAAAGTAATAAGGTTTTAATCAATAGAGTAGTAAAAATAAGGATGAAAACCTAATTACTCCTTTCTTTTATCACTCTTTTTTCAGCTTTCCTTTTAACTCCATTCTCTTTCACAAGTTGTGGATTGCTAGTAATTAGGGTATTCTTCTTCAATTGATTGCGTAATATGGCTTGTACTAAAAAAAACTCCAAATCTCCTTCCTGTTGGACTATATATCAAGATGGCTACAAATAAACCTACACTACACCAAGAAGAAATATCGAGACATGCATCGTCCCATTCAAATAAGGAGTGAAGCAATATTCCATCAAAGAATGAATGAACTATATAATGTCATCGAGTCAAACCCAATCGTAGTGTTTAGAGAACAGCTCGACTCAAACCCAGAACGGAGGCAAAAGATTTCCCATTTGCTTTTTGCTGTAAATTTTTTTAACCAATTGGGTTTTGTTTATCCTTTTACTATATTGGTGGGTTTTATCACTAACCCTAATGTAATGTACCTGCTAACTGCGCGAAGGTTTACGATTGTTCTGCTTGGTGTGATGAATGAATGCAAAGTTTAGTTTAATATCACGGCCAATCAACAGGTGGAAGTGGCAGAAGATTGGTTTCAGAAAGAAAGAAAGAAAGGGCTCTGCCTTGCTTAATTAGCAAACCTTGGAGCAGATCGATAAAGCTATTAATTTTCCATGCCAACAACCGTGTCCTTCCCTGTCATCCTAGGAAAAGCCCCCCAAACTTTAGGTCACGTAGAGAGAGAGAGAGAGAGAGAGAGAGGAGTTGAGTAGTTTCTGAATCACACACAAACATATGGACTTGGATTCTCTGCCCTCCCATTTCGGTGCCCTCCCCGTGCCCTCCTGTTTTGTGTGGTCACGGTTAATCCATGCTAACATTTTATATTGTTTTTTATAAAAATAATAAGACAACAAAAAATAGTAATATAAAATATTGACGTGGCTTAACCGTGACCACACAAACAGGAGGGCACGGAGAGGGCATCGAATTGGGAGGGCAGAGAATCCAAGTCCCAAACATATATATATAAATAGTGGTCTGCCAGATTCTGTAATACGCATGTCAGTCTCTCCTCGCACTCTCTCTGAATACAAAAGATTTTAAGCTATAACTTTTAGGACTCAAATTGTCTCCTGAGCATATATACCAACATCGCCACACTCATATACCAACATCACCACACTCATCAATTAATTTAGAACTCAACAAAGTTGGTAGAGAAAGAGATCGGACAAATGATTCACATTTACATAATTACAACATCCTAATCCAAGTAATACAATATTCACAATAAAAGCCAAGCCACAAAATAAATTGACTACTTTGTAGCTTCTGGACCAACAGCTTCACACAGCTCGTATAATTGATTCGCAACCATGTACCAAACACGCCAAGACTTATCCTGGTCCAAAGAACAATGCTTCATGAATAAAAAAAAGGTCGTAACCAGTGCACAAGGCTCCCGCTTTATGCAGGGTTTGGGAGAGGTGAATGTTGGCGAGAAATACAGATAAGTCATTCCAATACATTGAGGTAGAGCATTCTCATAGGGATAACGTGAACAAAATATAAGTTCTAGTGGATTTTGTGAATAATTACATTTTATGAACCTGAAAGAAAATAAAAAAGAGAATGAAACTTTTGAATTGTGAACCTACTACCGTGGCATTTTATATACACTATACAACCCAATCCGCCAGGTCAAACCACAAGATCATGTGTCCAGAGTGAAAGTGTAATGAGAAGGCAAACAACTACAATTAAATAATGGAATAGAATCAAATCATCTAACCTTAACCAAGGGAATGAAATATTCAACCAAGTCATTTTCTCTCATCTGCTAGCCAATTTTACACAACGAATCCACCGCTTTGTCCCTCACAAATGTTTCCTCAACAGTGCAGAGCGTTTCCAAATGCGGGAGCAGAACATTGGCATGATCCACGCCACCCACATAGGGGATAAACACCCCCAACTCTTCCACCATTGCCAGCAGCACTTCATCATCATCATCGTTGTTCTCGTTGAGGAAAGGAATCAGTTCCTTCCTGGTCCTCTCTTCTCCCAGTGCACATGCAATCGTGGAAATCCTCCGGATTGAGTTCAAATGGAGCTTAATGTATTCGTTCTTCAGCTCATCGATTAAAACGGCGATTGGGTGCAAGGTTTCATCAACCGTAGCCATCTTTTCTACAAATTATGCCTCTAACTGAAATCAAAACACAAACTTCCAAAAAACTTCAGAAAAAATACACTTTTGCATCAAATACATGTAACAATTTTTGATTGTTTTCGACTTTTCCCCTAACTTTTACTCCCTAATTGAAACAAATTCCATAAATTCCTCTACTTGAAGAAAGAGCTACGGACCCTAAGTTCAATTAAACAATGCTTAGCAAAAAAATACAAACATACCTCGAGAAAGGAGATGCAGGAATTGGATTTTTTTTTTTCGAAGGAAGGAAGCTGGAGATTAGGGATCGAGAATTTCGTAGGCAAACAAGCAGATTGAGGGATAGAGGACAGAGAGGACAGAGAAGTGGAAGAATGGTAAAAGGCAACAAAATTGCCTTGGGTTGTGTGAAATATTTGAAAGCTTCTTGGTTGGCCGCAGGATCAATTTGGAGGGCTGGGATCAATTGATCCCTAGGCTCCGTTGGCATATGCTCAGGAGACAATCTGAGTCCTAACTTTTACTACTTGTAAGTGTACCGTGTACAACTACCGCTACATACTACTGACTGCTGACTGTTGGCTGCTGACTGACTACTGACGGAGAGCGTGGCGTGGGTAAAGAAGGGCACATGACTTGAACTTTGATGTCATAAAAAGACAAACCCATGAGGGGAGGGGATGACCTTCAAGACAAACAGAGAGGCAAAAGAGGTAGCGATTAATTTTAAGAGCAGACGAAAGCCAGAGTGTCCAACCCCTTTGACTTTGTGATAAGAGTAAGACCCAACTAACCAATCCTCTCTGATCAATCGCACCTTCAAATTTTCAATCACTCTGTATATGTCCCGTTCTCCTTGATTCAACGTTTCAAAGGACAATCACTGTTCGACTTTAATTTAACATTGAAGAATGTAAAAATAAAAATTAACTGATTATTTACCGTTAAATTAAAATTGAAGGGCGAGTGTGCTTAGACCGATGATTATTGGGCTCGGTTTATGTGGCCCATTCATTTCGGAAATCACTAATTCTTTGTCGGATATTTAATTTTGATTAAACTGAATAGTAGCTTGGCCCAAACATTTTTAAATATTATGATGTGGCAGTTATTAGGCGGCAAGCCTACAGTGATCAAGCTAGCGAGATTTTGCAGGGAAAACGGTGCTTCTCAATTGCAAAAATTTGTAAATAAAAATGAATCAAGTGTGAACCCACCCGTTGCCAACACAGTCATATCAGCCACTTAACATAAACAGGTATGTACCAGAAGAGGAAAGCTTAACTCACATGGATAGAAGCCCAATTAACACTCAACCCAACTCTTAAAAAAAAAGCCTCTTAAAAGCTTCGTTACTTCTCTTACATTCCTTTTGTAGTCCAGCCATTACCTCTATAGTTTTTTAGCTCTGCTACATCTTTGTTGTAAAACCGATTTCATTATTGTCATTTCCTTTGGTCAATATTTTCAAGTTTGTACCTTTCATTGCTGTAAGAAGTTGCCCGATAGGGGGTTACTCTTGCTCGACTAGGTTGAAACTTTGTCTTAATTCTTATGTTCATTGATTATTGCATTAATTATTGCTTTTCTATATATTGTGCTCTCATTTTCATTAAGATTGTCAGGGGTTACATCAAGCATTTTGTTTTAAATAAGTGCTTAATGTTTGTTGTCAACCCTTTTTGTTTTACTTCTTATCATTAACCATAATAATAAAACTTAGATTATTATCGGTTGATACATGACAAAGTTGGCATATAACACAAACCAAATGTCCTTGTTCTCAAGGCAAAGAAAAGAACTTATCATGGACTTAACCCTTCCATGAACAATCTTTCGATCAAAGAGCTCAGATGACTTATGGCCCAAGCAAAGGGCTTAAAACACGAATCAACTTACAATCTGTTGGTCTTGGCCAACAATGCCACACCCTATATTCTATTAAGCTTTGCAAGGAAGCCCGAGAGCCTGACAAAGGCTCCACAAAGGCACCTTTAAGAGTCTAATACTAGAATCCATCATTCACGTAGAGAGACTTGTGCGAGGTACATTCCAAACTGAACATAACTTTGGCATGCTTGGTGGGACTCATTGTGCTTCATGCCAACACACAAAAGAAGGAATAAAAACTCCAGAGAAAGGTTTAATGTAGTCGGACCTTACCTACACCACTGAGTTAAAATGGCGGACCAGCCAGGGACATCAAGCAACACCGTTACAAACAAAGAGTTGCATTCTACCATAGTCCAAGTGCTAAAAAGCATGGAGAAATTCTCACTGGAAACAAGGGGTAATGTTAGTAGGTTATGCTTTATCATAGGAAAGTTGCAAAGGAAGTTGGAGGTGGATTTCTTTACACCACACCCCTCTCCCCAACAAAAGAAAACACTGTGGTCAAGGGAAGCTCAGAAGTACAGGGCGTTGCATCAACCTCTCATTCATTGCCTGATGAGAGAAAGAGAAAGGGGAAAGATAAAGAAGAGTTAAAGGTTCTCCTGAGCCTAAATAACCTGTGAAAACAAGTTTGCCCGAGGTAGTCACAGTTAGAACCACAAGGGGGATCACCATCGAACAAACTGGGACTAATGTGGCATCCAATTCCAGTGGGGAAATGGCTAGAAAAGGTTTGCCCTTACACCTACTGTATAACCACTTCCTTATAGGCTCTATCTCTAGTCAATAAGGGTGGCATAGAAGCCAACTTGAGGAAGCTCGAAGTGGTGGTACAAATGCCAACTTATTGAGAGAACAGCCCAAAGCAAGCAGCATCACCTCCTACGCAAACCATGCAGTGGACCAATAACTTAGAAATGAGATAACTGAACTAAAAATGATGATTATGCAGAATGCTCAACCGCAAGTCCGCCCAATGTATAGGGTGACACATCAAAAGCCTTACCCAGCACACATTGATGAACAAAATCCTTTCCCTATCAACTTCAAAATGCCATCGTTTCTCAACTTCAATGGAGAAGATAGTAGTGTCTTCTTAAGATCATATTTTCAAATTCTCAAACCATTGTGTTGCATTTGAGGATGATTATTATAAGCTAAGGTTATTTGGGAATTCGTTTGTAGGATTGACCTCCAATGGTATTCTCTGCAACCCCTAACTCCATTGCCAATTGGGGGTAAATGGAGACTGCTTTTCATGAACAATTATATTGGGTAAAGACTGAGGTTACTATCAATGACTTAGTAGAAGTCAAACAGTATGAACATGAATCCACTAAGGATTTTATGATGAGATTCATGAACACTAGGATAAGGTGCCAATTTCCCAAAAACCATAGGCAACTTGTAGCCATTTCTCAGAAAGCTTTGAGGTTGCCTTTAAGAAAGAAGGTCTATGATGTGTAGTTTGATGAACTACAAGAACTGGTAATTGCAGCCATGAAGTATGAGAAGTTGTTGGGAAACGAATAGCAGATGAAGCATTCCATGAAGCATGCCCCTTTTCTACAAGAATACAGCTCTAATACACTAGGTGGAATTTGAAGGCATGGAGCCAATGAAGGACATAGAAACCCTGGAGGGAGAAATGTAGGTGTGTACAACTGAGATGGTGACACCATGCAAACCATTGGTGGTGAAGGGTTTGGTACGGCCCATTAAAGATCAAAAGATAGTGATGAATGATAGGGGTTTTGTGTCAATCAAGCCTCCAAACTACCAAACTTAATCTTTTGATCTCAACAAAGTTGCTAAGATTTATGAAGAATTGGTAAGAGCCAAGTTCATTTTGCCCGACAACACAAAGATGATGTCTAAGCCTAAGGAGCATAGAAGGAAGAAATATTGCAAGATCCGCTAACTGTAAGGATAAATAATTATGGCTAAATAATTAAACCAGATTATAAAAGGGTTATGTGGCTGTCATTTTAGTACCCTTATGGTATGAAGTTTATTCTCTCAAGTTGCATATCAGTTTAAACATCAATTAGTTATCTATTCACACATAAAAAACTTTCCATGTAATTTGATTGCAAATTTCAAGAACTTGCTAATATCATAGATGTAATGGCATATATAAGGTTATGAGCAGTAACTGGAGAGAAACATGTATAATTATCAGAAAAACGAGCCATAGACCTACTTCCAACAACACCGATACCGTTCCCAACTTGGTAATTACCACCTGTACAAGTGTTAGTCCAAATATTTAGGGCCACATATGAAGCTGTGAATTAGGGCAAACGGTGTGCCAAAGATCTAAGATATATAGTAGCTAGGGGTAGAGAAGTTGAGGTCCCTTAACATGCATGAATGTGCAATCATGAAAGATGACAACAATAGCTAATGGAGAAGAGCTCAGCCATGAATTTTAAGAAACTGAGACCTAGCTGTGAGTGTGAGTGTGGACATCGAAATTTCGGTGAAATAAATATTGATCAATAATTAAAATTTCAACGTTCACGTGTCACATAAATTTTACACGTAACATGTGACTTAACGAGAAATCGAAAATCATCAGAAAAGTCATCAAACAGGACACGTGTCAACACCTGGCAGAAATGATTTATTTCATCTGATTATTTAAATCCAAAAATCAAGTTTTGGAATTCTATAAGTAGGAAGCCAATGCATTCATTTTCGGGCACCAATTCATAACCAATTCACATCATACCAAAACCTTGAAGCTTTGAAACTCTAAAGCTCCCAAGCAAATCCTAGAGGATCAAGAAAGCTCTCTTCGTTCTTCGTCACATCCTCCTTCAAGATCAAGCCCATTACGGCCCTTGAAGAACTTCCACCAACTCAAGATCAAGCCCTGATGACCCTTTGAAGAAAGCGTTGATCGTTCATCACCTGTTCATCCTAAGATCAAGCCTCGAAGGCCTTGGGATCAACATCACAATCCACAAATCTACACAGAGGCTAAATTTGTAGAAGAGATTGTAACCTCCAAATCATTAATACAAATATTATTTTGTACACGTGCTCTTGGCTCATTCATCGCAAAAATTTCCGTGTTTACAAATTTGGCACGCCCAGTGGGACAATCTCTACCTCTCATCTCTATCTTCAAATCCGCAAAAAACACAAATGGCATCAAGGAAGGTTCAAGCGATTCCTACAACCAATGCGAAAAACAAGAGCGTCCTCACCGTAAGTGGTGTCACTTCGGGAATCCTAACTTGAAGCAAGGCAATAGCTCTTTCTGCCGCTTCTTCCACCCCTACATCAACTCTGCTGATGGAGTAAGAGCACCAGAGGCACGAGCCCGTGATCACCTTGGCCTCGCTAAGATCACCAAGGGAGGAAAGTTTGAAGAAGTACTCTGATTCCATGCTTTCCAATGTCGACTCAAGCAGTAGCTCAACCATGCAAGTCATGACCATTGGAGCGACTTTAATCGATGAGCAGCTGACTCAAATGAATGAAGCGATCGCAAGGCTAACACAGACTGTGGAAGAAAATATTTACAAATTGCTACGCTCGTTAACCAACTGGAGGCACAGGACGGCGAGAATCTCGGCCCAAACGTTGATCCACTAAAAAAAAGAGCCGGTGAAGAAGAGGAGCCTCTAGTAGAGAAAGTCAATGCGAAGCCAGAGCTAGACCAAGCATCGGTGTTCATAGGGTCTTTCTCTATCCAGCAGTTGCAGGGAATGATCGCTAGCACCATCAAGGCATAGTACGAAGGAAGCTCACATGACTCCGTACTATACTCAAAGCCCTAACCCAAATCAACATGTCGCCCATTTCATTGAAACCTGCAACAATGCTGGAATGGAGGGAGACTACCTCGTCAAACAGTTTGTGTGCTCACTGAAAGGTAACGTCTTTGACTGGTATACCGACGTCAAGCCTGAATTTGTCAACAGTTGGGATCAGCTAGAGAGGGAGTTCCTCAACCGCTTCTACAACACTCGCTGCACCGTAAGCATGCTGGAGCTGACCAGTACAAAATAGTGGAAAGATGAACCTGTCGTCGACTACATCAATAGATGGCGTTCATTAGGTTTGGATTGCAAAGATCGGCTTTTTGAAACCTCTGCCATTGAGATGTGCGTTCAAGGCATGCATTGGGGGTTACATTACATCCTTCAAGGCATAAAACCAAGAACATTTGAGGAGTTGGCAACTCGTTCCCACGACATGGAGCTGAGTATCACCAATCACGGGAAGAAGGAGCCAATCACTGACTTCAAGAAGGATAAGGTGTTTACCACGAATGTAGACAAGACTGGGAAGAAGCCCGCCAATGAAGCTTTTACTGTCAACACTACCCCCATCAAGACCTCATATGCGCCTATCAAGATCTCCTCCAAGAACAAAGTAAAGGAGATAAAGAGAGGTGAGCCTCATTTCACCCAAGACAGGTACAAAAACACCTTTAGGGAACTGGAGCAGAAGGCGTACCCTTTTCCTGACTCAGATATGGCCGCAATGTTGGACGACTTACTAGAAAAGAAGGTAATTGAGCTACCCGAATGCAAGCGTCCCGAGGAGATGAATCACGTAAACGATCCTAAGTACTGCAAGTACCATCGTATCATAAGCCATCTTGTTGGTAAGTGCTTCATCCTTAAAGAACTCATCATAAAGTTAGCACAACAAGGGCAAATCGAGCTTGACCTTGAAGACACAGTTGTAACACATGCTACTACAATTACGTTTAGATCATTCGATCCTGTGCCTCTTCAAGTGACACATGACCATTCCAGTCAATACTCAAGCTGCACGACACCTTCTGCACAACCATCACTAGGGGCAAGCAACCAAGATGCACTTACCAACGATGACGAAGGATAGACCTTGGTGACCTACCAAAAGACAAGGAAGCCAAAACCACAAGCCACAAGGCCAAAGGCGGAACAAGGGAAAAAGCACCTCGCAACAATAGGAAACCCAAAAGAAACGTAAGGGTTGTTAAGCCAACATACATTAGGGAACCTATGAAGAAAAAGCCACGCATTCCTGTTTCCTTGCACGAGTATTTCCCGAAGAACTTCTTGCAACAGTGCACTACCGTTGCCTGTCACGTGGTGGATGTGGAAATAGAAGAGCCCTCGAAAGACAATGCTATCATAATAGAGGAAGACAGGACCCTCATACCCAAAGAAGGCCTGTTGACACACGTCAGCATCAAGGAAGTGTTACAATTGCCCAAGGGGATGCGAAAAGCACTAATAGTGGTCTTGGCAAGTCCTGACGACCATAAGGTATAAGACAGCAAGAATAAAGGCTTGAAGCTTCGGCTACACGAATGTGCCATATGCTGTGCCACCCATGATGTAATCAACTTCACTGACGAAGACTTACTGCTAGGATCAAGGCCTCATAACCGCCCTCTCTTCGTCTCTGGGTACATAAGGGAGCACAAGGTTAACCATATGCCTGTGGATGGTGGATCAGCCATAAACATCATGCCAAAGTCAACAACGACCACAATCGGCATCAAGGTGGATGAACTCAAATCAAGCATGATATTCCACATGATTGATGCAAGATCTTCCTACAGCTTGCTCCTAGGAATGCCTTAGATCCACGGGAATGGAGTAGTGTCATCCATCCTCCACCAATGCTTAAAATTCTCCAGGGAAGGAGTAAAGGTGATCCAAGGTGATACCAAGCCATTCACAGAAGTCGAATCACACTTTGCAGACGTTAAGTTCTACATGGATGAAGACACCAGCCCGAAGCTTTTCTAGAAGAGATCAAATCCACGGGGCAAAGCAGCACCTAAAAAGCAGGAATGGCAAGCCATGCCTAAGAAGCAAGAATAGCAAGCCGTGCCATCTTTAAGTAAAAACGATGACGAACCTGCTAAACCTACAACAACCAAAGGGAGTAGGACGCCTTCAAAAGGACCTAACACACCATATTTCGATACATCCCGATGTCAAGAAGAAAGAATGGTCAATCCCCATTTGAAACTGGAGCAAGCAAAGTCGACGCATAGTGGCACAAGGATAATGTGAATTGATTAAGACAAATGCAGTTTTGCTTATGACACAGCTAGGCAACGCTAAGGTTGCAAGCCTACCATAAGGCTTCATAAAAGCTCTGCCAAAGGCGGTGGAACGAAGCTTTCTTCCAACCAAGAAGATCGAAGAAGGTTTTGATCCAAACGCCTACAAACTCATGTCTAATGCTGGGTATGACTTCGCTTCCTCTTCAAATCTTGGAAATAAGGTTTCAAACACGTCAATGACAAAGAACGTAACCTTAACAAAACTTAAAAAAAGTTGAAAGAGCATGACTACGGAGTTGACAACAACAAAGCTGGACTGGGCTTCACACCAAATGCACCCGTGAAGATTTCAAGCAAAGCGAAAAATGCTAGCACTCAACACATCAGCGTGAGCGTTGAACAAGATCAAAAGAAGCCTAAGTCTGCCCCTTGGACATCAGTCTTTGATAGGATGAATCATTCAAGGCCTAAAATTTCGGCACTTAATAGCATTGGTGGTCAAGACCGAACCTCGATCTTTAAAAGGCTTAACACGCCGACATCTCAAAGCTTTGTTTATGAAAGGTTGTGAAAACCTAAGAATATAAAGCAACACGACTATCTCTCTTCCGCGCCGGTCAGCTTTGGAAAGACTTGAAGACAATAAAAAGCCTTCTAGAAAGAGGGAGACAATGCTAAAGGAAGAAAAGCTCGACGGGCTAGCAGTAAAAGATGATATTCAAAGCCGGATTCCTTCAAAGATGAAGCGCCAAACAATCTTGAAGGTTGATACAAATGGATCAATAAAAGTAAAAAGGCGCATCATCATCCACACTAGACAATCTTCATGCCAACAAGCTTGAGATGACAATACTGAAGAGGAGGTCCATGATGTCTTCCACATCATGATCCAAGAAGACAAAGAAGACGAAATCCCCGAGGAAGATGTCACTGCTGCGCCACCACAGCTCGAAGATGAGAGGTAAGCCATGGTTGATGATCTTAAGGAACTCAACTTAGGCACAAGCGAGGAACCAAAACCTATCTGTGTAAGTGCACTATTAAGTGCGGAAGAGATAGAAGAGTATTACCAGCTACTATTAGAGTACAAAGACGTCTTTGCTTGGACCTACAAAGAAATGCTCGGCCTTGACCCTATCATCATTGTGCATCATCTTGCAGTCAAGCCTAGAACGCGACCGATAAAGCAAACTCAAAGACGTTATCGATCTGAGCTCATCCCACAAATTGAGGCCGACATAGACAAGCTAATCAAAGCAGGCTTCATTCAAGAAATGCAATACCCAAAGTGGATCTCCAACATTGTCATTATCCTTAAGAAATATGGACAAATACTGTTTGCGTAGACTTCTGGGACCTCAACGATGCTTGCCCGAAAGACGCAACCACTGGCCATGAGGCATTGTCATTTATGGATGGCTCTTATGGATACAATCAAATTCGCATGGCTCTCGAAGATGAGGAACTAATGGCCTTTCGCACTCCAAAAGGTATTTACTGCTACAAGGTGATGCCCTTTGGTTTGAAGAATGCTGGAGCTACATATCAACGCACAATGCAGAAAATCTTCAATGACATGCTACACAAAAATGTAGAATGTTACGTAGACGATGTGGTGGTCAAGACAAAGAAAAGATCAGATCACTTGAAGGATTTGTTGATAGTGTTCGAAAGGCTGCGAAAATACAACCTCAAGATGAATCCGTTAAAGTGCGCATTTGGCGTCACATCTGGAAAGTTCCTCGGCTTCATTATCAAGCATCGTGGCATTGAAGTGGACCAATCAAAGATCAAGTCCATTCAAAGTATGCCTAAACTATGAAACCTACACGAGCTGAAAAGTCTACAAGGACGGCTAGCCTTCATCAAACGTTTCATCTCCAACCTTGCAGGGTGTTGTCAACCGTTCAGCCGACTTATGAAGAAAGATGTTCTGTTCGTATGGGACAAATCATGCCACAATGCTTTTGAAAGCATAAAAAAGTATTTATCAAGTCCACTTGTCCTAGAGGCGTCTGTGCCCGAGAAACCAATTATATTGTACATCGCCGCTCAGGAAAGTTCAGTTGGAGCACTATTAGCGCAAGAAAATCAATCCCAGAAAGAATGGGCGCTTTATTACCTTAGGCGAACTCTCACTGGCGCTGTGTTGAACTGCTCCCCAATAGAAAAGATGTGCCTTGCCTTGGTGTTCGCCATCCAGAAGCTTAGGCATTACATGCATGCTTACACCATCCACCTGGTTGCTAAAGGTGACCCGGTCAAATATGTCATGTCCAAACCAGTCTTGATAGGGGGACTAGCTAAATGGGCATTGCTTATTAATCAATACGAGATAATCTACGTCCCAGCTAAAGCCGTTAAAGGATAAGTGCTAGCAGACTTCCTTGCCGATCATCCAATCCTAGTCGATTGGAAAATCTCAGATGACTTGCTTGACGAGAAGGTGTTCTACATCGACATCTTCCCGACATGGACGATGTTCTTCGATAGATCTGCACAAGCAGACAAAGCAGGGGCAAAAGTAGTATTCATGTCGCCACAAAGGCAAATACTACCTTATTCCTTCCAACTAAGCGAACTATGCTCTAACAACGTCGCTGAGTACTAAGCACTAATCATCGGGCTCCAAATGGCGATCAACATGGGAATCACAACCCTTGAGGTATTCGGAAACTCCAAGCTCATAATCAATCAACTCTTAACTGAATACAAGGTTAGGAAAGATGATCTTGTCCCATAATTCTAGCTGGCAACTCAATTGCTACAAAAGTTTGAGACTGTGACACTAGAACATGTGCCAAGAAAAGAAAATCAAATGGCAGACACTCTTGCCAACCTAGCCTCGAGTTTGACACTAGGAGAGGACGAAGCTGCATACGTGCCAATTTGCCAAGGATGGGTGATCCTGCTCGTCACTAAAATGCTACTGGATGATACAAATGTCATCTCAGTACTTTCAGTCGATACTGAAGTGTAGAGACAGCCGTTAATCGACTACTTAGTGCATGGAAAGCTTCCAGATGATCCTAGACACTATTCTGAAATACGTCGACGAGCACCTCGCTTTCTCTACTACAAAGGAACACTCTACCGACGCTCTTTTGAAGGAGTACTTCTGAGATGCCTAGGTGAAGAATAAGCCAATCAAGCCATGGAAGAAGCACACTCATGTGTCTGCAAGGCGCATCAGTCTGGACCAAAGCTACATTTCTAGCTCAGAAGAATGAGTTACTACTGGCCAAGCATGGTGAAGGATTATCTGGAACACCCCAAAAGGTGCCAAGCCTGCCAATTCCATGCCAACTTCATACATCAACGGCCTGAACCATTACACCCAACAGTTGCTTCATGGACGTTCAATGCATGGGGATTTTAAGTCGTAAGGTCGATTGCACCAAAGTCATTTGTAGGAGAAGCTTACATCCTAACTGCAACAAATTACTTCTCCAAGTGGGCTGAAGCCATACCTCTAAGGGAATTCAAGAAGGAAACTGTTGTCCGTTTCATCAAGGAGCATATCATTCACCGATATGGTGTGCCTCGCTACATAATCACTGATTATGGAAAACAGTTCTCCAACTGACTCGTGGACGAGCTTTGTGAGAAATACAAATTCAAACAACACAAGTCTTCCATGTATCATGTTCCGGCCAACGGTCTTTCAGAAGCATTCAACAAAACATTGTGCAACCTCTTGAAGAAAATGATCGGCAGAACAAAAAAAGACTGGCACAAAAGAATAAGCGAAGCACTTTAGGCATATAGGACGACACATAGAACTTCTACCCAAGCTACGCCTTATTCTCTCGTATATGGCGTGGAAGTTGTTCTACCGCTCGAAAGTCAAATCCCCTCACTAAGGATGGCTATACAAGCTTGCATTGTGTAGGCCTATCATCACAACTCACAAGACAAAAAGCAAGTTCACATCAAAGTGGGATAGACCTTACGTAATACAAGAAGTTTACACCAACGACGCCTACTTAATCATGGCAGAAGACGGCTTAAAGATCGGCCCCATCAATGGCAAATTCTTGAAGCGCTACTACCCCTAAAACAAACGCACCATGCTCTTGGCCTACAAGAGCATAAACTGCGTACGACATAAAAAAAAAAAAAATATATATATATATATATGTGTGTGTGTGTGTTTGAACTACGTTATGACTTGATCCCTCCTCAACCGAGGGTACATAGGCAACTTGAAACTTCAAAACTTCAAGTATAGTCACACCATCAGCAAAAAAAAAAGAAAAAAAAAGAAAGAACACAAACACTTGGAAGAATAAAGAGCAAATTCAAGAGTGTGAATACTTTATTTCTTTAAAGGAAGAAGTCAGCTCCAAAGCCTGATTACAAACGGAAGACACTACTCGAAAACTATATACCTAAAACTAAGGAGGTGATCTTCAAGCAAGCCTTCCAAAGTCTTTAAAGTCTCTACCTCGGTGGGAGACAAGATCGACAACTCCATAGCCATGCCTTTCTCTTGTTTGAGGCGTGAAATCTCCTCTTGGTACTGAGAAAGTGTAGCTCCATGCTCTGTGAGAACACCTTCAAGTTGTGAAGCTTCGATTCCCAACTACTCTCATTTTCGTACCAGCGCATCTAAACGTTCCTAGATGGAAGCTAAAAAAGTCTTTGTGACTTGATAATCTACTGAAGCATCTTGCTGAGAAGACTAGACTTGGGCCAACGACAAGTCTATTGTTGTGAGTTGATAAGCTCTAACATCCGGACTTAACTTCTTCGAGGAAATAGCATGTAAGAAAGAATACTCAGTCGAGGCGGCCATATGTTCGGCAATCTTGATCTTCAAGAATGAAGAATCAACGTTAAGGTTGTCAATCGCAAAAACAAGCTTCAACAAATCATCCTCGAGCAACGCAAGGTATTCCAATGGGCATTTTGAAATCCTCCCCTCAATATGGCTCTTGATATCCCTTGCCGCACCAAGATGGATGCAATGGATAAGCTTCTCAGTGCCATGAAGGTTCGGCCCTTTTAGAGAAATCTCAGAGCTAGCTGGTAAAGGTGTTGAACACATGACGGGCTCTTGCATACCTCCAGTTACACATGGCAAACTTGTGAAATTTGGCGGATTTGGAACAAGCTTTGTACCAGGCGGATCCCCGATCTCCCCATCTATAGGTAGGTTGCCTCGAAATAACATCTCCATATAGGAATAAGTGCATGCGGTTGCCAAATGAAAAGAACAAGAATGCCTAACCTAAAGAAGACAGAGAAAGATGTTAGAAACGAAAGCTAAAATGATGAAAGCAGAAGAAATCACGAGAGAAAAAGAAATACATACATCTCTCTCAAATGAAACACGACCATCAAATTGAGGAGGCCTAAACACTTCTTTCTTCTTATGACTAAAATTGGCATCACTGTCAACCTGATCACCTTTAAGTGGCCGCTTATTTAAGACCTGTTGACTCTGTTGCAAAATAAATCCATCTTCGTGCGAATCAACTTCATCTCCCGTCTCTTCAGAAGCATCCAGATATTGAGGAGACAAGCATGGGCTTTGAGGGGCTAAAACCAGGTCTATCTTGCAAGGAAGCTGCACTCGCGTAATCAAAAGGTACCAGTTGCATAGGAACTACAGAACAACTTTCACTCGACATATCATTGTATAAGTGAGAAGAATTAGTACCACTTGCCATCCCCAAGTTCATATAATGTACCTTTGACCACCAACGTACATAGACGCAGGTCATCGGATTACTCTTGAACTCGTCCTTGGTTGGCAGGGTGATAGCAGCATTTGTACATGGACTAGTACAAGTCTCCCAATGTATATACACGACTTGCAAGGATTCTGATTGAGTTTTTTCCTTCAGCTTGCCTGGCACATTTTGGACAAAACAAAATTGCCTGCTGAAACGGTAGGGACTATACGGCTAAACAATGCATCGGTCTTCTTGCCGTAAAGAAACATACCCCGAGCGAAGACTTATAAGGTAAGAGAAGTCTGAGAAGCGAAGATGTGAATCATCTATGATGCATCGCCGCACCGAGCCAACTCTCGCTAGGGGGTCCATCTTCAAGCCTTCGTAACTTCTAAATAGCGTTTGCGCCTGCAAATCATTAAGACTCTTCGTGGAGAGCACGCCAGAATACTTCATCATCAAAGGCCCCAACTTGACTGCAGTTGATGAAGAAAGCCTTGACTTGTCTAAAGTCGACAAAGAAAAATGAGTGCCAAAGTATTCACCCAACCAACCATACACATAGTGGTAAGGAAGTACAGCGGCACGATCTTCAGTGCTTGCCGAGTTCGAAACAATGCTCAAGCCATTGTAAATATTGGCTAAGACTGGAATAGCAAGGCTAAAAGACTCACCTACAGCCATCTTGCTAGCAACTTTGAAGACTTCAGGTCGAACAAAGTCGACGTCGCCTGTTGGGAAAACAAACTTACAAAGCCAACAAGCTAAGAAAACAGCTAGGTAAGACTCTTCCACATGCTCTAATGCTATGCCAAGATCCTCAAACGCTTTCAACTCAACAAAGGAACGACGCCCGGTTGTGCCAATAACACTCGATGGGTCTGAGTCTCCCTTTGTCCTAGTGGTCTTGTTACGACCACTTTTCTTTAAAGACTTCTTGTACCTTATGGCCTCCCAATACCAAAATCGGATCCACAAAGAAATCCTCATGCCTGATTTACCTTGAGCATCCTGGGAAAGCTTGTGATATACCCAAAACAAACAGCGGCAACTCGCAGGCAATCATCGGTTATTGTAAAGAGAAAGTTTCTTCATGCTGGGAACGACCTCGTCATAAAACTTACCTTAAATTGGCAAGCCTCCTATCCTGTGGAGATCCCAAAGTGAAATTGACATATTCTCTTGCGCCGTGTGAAGTGTGTTGGTCGCTGAACTCCAATGCTTAAAAAATGCACAAACGACGGAAGGATGGCGATCATAACTAAACAAAGATACGTACACAAGGCGGTAAAGGCCCACGTTGGCTCAAGACATCTTCAAGCCACTCCCAGTAAAACTTAGCAAAGATCGCTTCTCCAGTAGTCGATAGGGTATCATTCCAAGCCATAGCTCTGTTGCGGATGTGATCACCAAGAAGCTTAAACGGAGGTAGATAATTGTCACGAGCATGGTGCAAAGGATTCAAGATAAGAACCCTTGATGTGCACGCCTTCTTCTTCGTATTTGGTCGAACAGAGTTTACCACCTCCTAAGATACTTCGGAAGACCACGACTTAATATGCATGGAGTTGTCTTTTGCGGGAATAGCAAGTGCCTTAGGACCAGTCAGTGGCGCATAAAGCTTCAACGTCGTTTCCTTATCTTGCGAATCGCCTTCCTTTGCAAGAATGGTGATGGTGTTGCTCTTAAAGCACTTAAAAAACACCATGAAAGCAAAAAAAATAAAAATAAAAAAATAAGCCACAAAACTTGAGCAGCACGGCAAAGAGGGCAGCTACATGACGGTCCTTCAAGGCACGCTACAGTAGCAAAGAAAACCAAAATGCTACGCAATTCCACCACGCAACCCCGCAGCGATTACACAAATAGTTTCTTACACTGCATGACGGCGTCACCACCAAAGGAAAACTATGACCAAAAGGCATTACACAGCCAAGCCCCGCTGTAGTCTCTTGCACAACACCACACGACAGCGCACCACCGAGGGAAAACTGTTATCAAAAGGCACTACACAGCGAAACCCCATTGCAGTCTCTTGCACAGGCACTAGGCAGTAAAAGGCACAAGTACACCCATATCCTGCTCACTTCGCCACCAATTAGCATGTCTCTGAAAGCTTCATGAGGTCCTGGCACCATGCTCTGTCTTCTCAAAATTAAAGATTCCTGGCATTACAAAAAAAAAAAAAAAAAAATCCATCAGTGGGGTACACACATTATATATAAATATATATATAGTCACATTTTATTACATTATATATACCGAGTTCGTTTCTTCCTTCACTACAAACCTGCACTCGTAGCCACTCTTCTTGTACAACACTGAGTTCAGCAAGCAGCAGACGTGGAGAGCACAGTACAGCGAAGAAGCAGCACACGCAATCATGATTGCAGTCAGCAGTAGTGAAAGATTGCAGGATAAGGCAGTTGGGATGCAAGGCAGCAAGCAATGCAGTGGATGTGCAATACGGTGACAGTTCGATCCCATACATGTACTTTATATATATATATATATAAGAACTTGTAGAAGCAAAAGAAGTGCGGACTGTGCAAATAATGGTGCAGTGACTGAGCAAACAGCAATCCGCATACAGTGAAGAATGGAATAAGGTGACGGTGCAAGTAAAAAGATGGTTCGTATGTGAGAAGAATGCGGTGCAACGAGGAAGCCCATTGAGGAACCCAGCAGTTTTAGTCTACCATACTTGTCATCAGAACATGGACACACACACAAAAACAAGGTGCAAGCTACTGTAGCAAGTCAAGAAAGAAAAGGAGAAAGGGTGGTGGCAACATAATTATCGAAAGGAAGCCATAAGGTGACGGTACAAGTAAAAAGATGGTCCGTATGCGAGAAGAATGCGGTGCAACGAGGAAGCCCATTGAGGAACCCAGCAGTGTCAGTCTACCATACTCGTCATCAGAACATGGACGCACACAGAAAAAGAAGGTGCAAGCTACTGTTAGCAAGTCAAGAAAGAAAAGGAAAAGAGGTGGTGGTGACAGAATTATTGAAAGGAAGAAAATAGGGAAATGATGGTGCACGACACCACCTTGGAAAAGTGTGATTAAAAAAAAAAAAAAAAAATATATATATATATATATATACACACACAAACACACACATGCACATATATATTACAAAAAAAAAAAAAGGAAAAGGAAGAGAAGAAAAAAAGGGAAGTAACACGTCTTAGTGAGATATGTGTTTTAGCACAATACACCGAATAAAATAAAGCATGTTTATTGATATCTCTGGGAAATTACAATTTTATAAAAAAAGAAGAAAAAAAAAAAAGAAGGAGCTTTCACAAAGGTTGCTCATGTGAAGCCTCAGTATCCGATGGAACCCTAAAAGAATGAGGCACTGAAGATTGATCATGTGGCACCTCAATATTTGGTCGAACTCCAAATGGGGAAGGCAAAAAGTGCCTCTTGAATGTAGCCACGAACTTCTGATGGTCACTTTGAATCCGACCTTCGGAGTCCTGCAGCTGATCAAGCTTCCTCTTCATGCTCGTCGAATAATTATTTGCAAGCATGTGCAAATCTCTATTCTCACGCTTGAGTTGTGCGATCTCTTGTTTAAAATTTTTACACCTCGGCCATCAATGATTCAACTTGTCGAGCTCGAGCAAGTAGGCGTTGGCCCATATTAGACATAGAGCCCGCATACTGAACACTGAGAGCCTAGGAGTCGTGAACAGCCAACTCATCGGACCACCTTGAAAGTAGCCTATTACCTCTAGGAGTGAGAAGGTTCCTAGCTATAACCGTAGCCATTATTGCATCCCTCATCACGGAGTCTTCAACTGTAAGAGGGTCATTAGAAGATAAGAAAGATGGGTGCCATATATTACCATGACGCGACGCGCTTGTATATCTCCTGAGACTCAAATCTAAGCAAATGTTAGACGGGTAGGCCATTCTCAAGAATGGTAAAAGAAAAGAGTTAGATGGAGTAAAATCTCAGAAATACACCAGAGACAATTTTCACGAGCGAGCAACACAGCCACCAATTAAAAAAAAATTGAAGAGACACCACTCTCCGAATTTCAAAAGCCGAATTTTCCTGCGTAAGGTCCGTCAATACTTTTCAGACGCAATCTCAGCTTGTCGGATAATACGTGCAACTTTGTCAAAGATCTCTGACAGAGTTGAAAACGCGTGAAGTTCACTATTCCAACTACCACACTTTTACCGACAAGTGTGGGTGACAAGGCCACATCCGCACCACTACAAGCTATTGAGAAATCTCTATATAGGTCGACCTTCATCCTCTATGGCAAGGCACACATCCAAAATGCTTGACTCTTCTTTCTTGCCAAGAATACATCTGCGACCAAACCTCTAAACGTACTCAGTTATCTTCCTCCCAAAAAATACCTCTTTAACCAAGTCACACCAGAGCAAACGTATCTCATATCATCAGGGTTGAAAGCAAGAGTATCTCTTAGCATGCTTTCTTCCTGTCATTTTCTTTGTTCTTGTTCTTCCCTGCACGACGAGGAGAAAGAGAGCAATCAGTCAGTACTTACAATCAAGCTTCCAGTCAGGAACCGACTGCCTGGAATCCCTTCCCTGATTGCTTACCGAGCACTGCTTTCAAGTACTCATCTTCAACTGTTGATGTACTTCCGAAAAAGATACCAGATGCCTGGAGAACATATAAGGCAAGTGAAAATGATACATCGAAGCATGTGGAGACAAATGCAGTAAATACATGTGCTGATTCATTCGCTACTTCTTCAAAAGCAAAAGTATCTCATATCATCAAGGCCGCAAGCAAAGGTATCTTATATCATGCTTTTTCCCTGTCTTTCCCTTTGCTTTTGCTCTTACCTATAAGATAAGGAGAAAGAAAGCAATCAATCAGAACCTGAAATCAAACTTCCTATCTGGAACTGATTGCCCGGAACCTTTGCCTGGTCACTTACCTAACATTGCTCTCGAGTATTCATCGTCGCTGAGAAGTAATGTTCTGAAGGACCATTTAAATGCAAAGGTTGCATTCCCCTCTTACATTGGAGACAAATACTGTAAGAGATTAACGCAGAAAGATCAATGATGAGCTGGAACAAATCACTATAGCACGACGTCCTTCCCTGCAGAACTGCATAATCCAGACAAATGAGTCTAAGGCAAATCCAAGCCCGGCGTTGTTGCTCTAATCGAAGAGCTCGAGAAACTTCAACAACCTTTAACTAGTACTGTCACCAAATAGCAAAGCCTCGCCATGTAACACCGTCAAATCACCCTTGCTTCTTCAAAAGCAAAAAATATCTCATATCATGCTTTCTCTCTGTCATTTTCTTTGTTCTTGTTCTTCCCTGCACGACGAGGAGAAAGAGAGCAATCAGTCAGTACTTACAATCAAGCTTCCAGTCAGGAACCGACTGCCTGGAATCCCTTCCCTGATTGCTTACCGAGCACTGCTTTCAAGTACTCATCTTCAACTGTTGATGTACTTCCGAAAAAGATACCAGATGCCTGGAGAACATATAAGGCAAGTGAAAATGATACATCGAAGCATGTGGAGACAAATGCAGTAAATACATGTGTTGATTCATTCGCTACTTCTTCAAAAGCAAAAGTATCTCATATCATCAAGGCCGCAAGCAAAGGTATCTTATATCATGCTTTTTCCCTGTCTTTCCCTTTGCTTTTGCTCTTACCTATAAGATAAGGAGAAAGAAAGCAATCAATCAGAACCTGAAATCAAACTTCCTATCTGGAACTGATTGCCCGGAACCTTTGCCTGGTCACTTACCTAACATTGCTCTCGAGTATTCATCGTCGCTGAGAAGTAATGTTCTGAAGGACCATTTAAATGCAAAGGTTGCATTCCCCTCTTACATTGGAGACAAATACTGTAAGAGATTAACGCAGAAAGATCAATGATGAGCTGGAACAAATCACTATAGCACGACGTCCTTCCCTGCAGAACTGCATAATCCAGACAAATGAGTCTAAGGCAAATCCAAGCCCGGCGTTGTTGCTCTAATCGAAGAACTCGAGAAACTTCAACAACCTTTAACTAGTACTGTCACCAAATAGCAAAGCCTCGCCATGTAACACCGTCAAATCACCCTTGCTTCTTCAAAAGCAAAAAATATCTCATATCATGCTTTCTCTCTGTCATTTTCTTTGTTCTTGTTCTTACCTGCAGAACAATGAGAAGGAAAGCTATCAGTCAGCACTTGGAATCAAGCTTCCAGTCAAGACTCGACTGCCTGGAACCCCTTCCCTGATTGCTTACTTAGGATCACTCTCGAGTACTCATCATCAACTGCTGATGTATGTCTAGAGAAGATACCATGTTTTCCTAAAGAATAGATAAGATGAGTGATGATGAAACATCAAGCTTGGGGATAATCAGCAAAGGCAACAACTACACGTGCTGGTTCATCCCCAACGAAGCCGAATCTCACTTGCCAGGTGAAACCACTCGTGGCCCTATTTAAATTCAAGATCAAGCCCTAACGTCCCTTGAAGAAATCACAAGTCCGATTCAAAATCAAGTGTCCACCACCCTTAAATCAAATTCAGCTCCAGATAAAATGAGTAAGTTCAGACCTATGGAGGAAACAAGAAAACCCTCCAACCCAGTTCAAGATTAAGCCTGTGGAAAATCAACAATTGGAGAAAACCAACAAATCTTCCAACCGAATTCAAGATCAGGCCCTGAAGGCCGTTGAAGAAATTTCCAGCCTAATTCAAGATCAAGCCTCGACGGCCTTTGGATCGACATCTACATTAAGGGACTTCAAAACGCATCTTCTACACGTGGCATGCACATGTATACGACACGCCTTGAAGTGGGGGCATTTGTAGATATTGAAATTTCGATGAAATAAATGTTGATCAATAATTAAAATTTCAACGTTCACGTGTCACATAAATTTTACACGTAGCATGTGACTCAATGAGAAATCGATAATCATCGGAAAAGTCATCAAACAAGACATGTGTCAACACCTGGCAGAAATGATTTATTTCATCTGATTATTTAAATCCAAAAATCAAGTTTTGGAATTCTATAAATAGGAAGCCAAGGCATTCATTTTCGGGGACCAATTCATGACCAATTCACATCACACCAAAACCTTGAAGCTTTGAAACTCTAAAGCTCCCAAGCAAATCCCGGAGGATCAAGAAAGCTCTCTTCGTTCTTCGTCAAATCCTCCCTCAAAATCAAGCCCCAACTGCCCTTGAGGAACTTCCACCAAATCCTCCTTCAAGATCAAGCCCCAACGACCTTTGAAGAACTTCCACCAATTCAAGATCAATCCCCAACGACCCTTGAAGAACTTCCACCAATTCAAGATCAAGCCTTGACTGCCCTTTGAAGAAAGCGTTCATTGTTCATCACCTGTTCATCCTAAGATCAAGCCTCAAAGGCCTTGGGATCAGCATCACAATCCACAAATCTACACATTACGAAGATCGAATCATAGGCTAAATTTGTAGAAGAGATTGTAACCCCCAAATCATTAATACAAATATTATTTTGTACACATGTTCTTGTCTCATTCATCACAAAAATTTCCGTGTTTACAGTGAGATCATCATGTTACATACCACGGCTGTAATTTATATGTTTTAAGAACTAATGTAGATTTTAAAGAATGGGTTAAAAGGATTTGGGCCTCGTATTTAGCATAACAAATGGGCTAAAGTCGGTCATAACAATGAGATTAGAATTGGTCTATGTATTGGGTTCGACCAAAGTTGCAATTGGGTATGGGGTGTGATATCCACACACCCCATTTTACTTCTCACGCACCTTTTTAATTTTCGGTCGTCGGATCGGATGAATTGATGAAGATCAACGGACATAAATTATCAAGAAGTGTGTGAGAAGTAAAATAGGATGTGTGAATAGCACACCCCCTGGGCATATGCATCCAGTTCGTTCCAAAAAGCATGACCCTATAAGCCTATTAAGATTTTTAAGGGCCCAATTAGTAACCTTTTACATAACAATTTTTAAGAAATGTTTTGTAAACGGAAAATACAAAATAGGATTATTAATATTTTATGATTTGAGAAAGCATTAGGTAGTTTACTCTAGGAATGATTTTTTGACAAAGAAAATATGGAAAATGTGTGTTGTACTAAAATTTGAAAATTAAAAAAATATATATTCATGTCGGATAGTAATGTTTTTGTAATATAAATTTTAAGATGGTGGTGATCGTGGTGGGACAACAATTGCAGCAAGGTGGTGCGAATAGTTGGGTGTAGTGTGGTAGTAGTGGTGACAAGTGTTAATGGTGTTGGGTTATAAGTGATGGCAATATCAGAGTTTGAGGTAATGGTGGTGGGAGTGGTGATGTCATAGATGGTAATGATGGTGACTAACAGTGTTTGTAGTACACATTATTGTTATGGAACCAAATTCTCGCACCACCACACATCAAGGCATAATCCAGTCGAAAGTACCCATGAACTCCGGCGAGTAAAGAATGAGGTTGATTGAGAATTTGATTGAATCTAGATCAGACTACCTACGTATCTCCCGAGAAGGAGAATCAGATCATTAGTGTAGTTCTATGAAATGAGTATGTATGATGTGTGATACATCAAAATACATCATTGACAAATGTGCCTTGGCTTTGGCGCGTAAGAGATGATTTTCCATATCTACGCATAGACAACGATGTGCATGAGAGAATATGTATGAGTAATAGCGTATATCAAAACTAGAGAGTTAAATACTCATGCTAAGGTATTTATAAAGATCTTGAGAGCCCGTGTAGGGAGAGTAGTCCCTATTAATCGGGACACAATCTAGGAGGGAATCTAGGATAACATATCCAATCCTCCTAGGATTACAATTACGTTGCCTAATCCTTAAGATATCCTAATTTGACTTGAATTAGGGTTTCCTTACTTGGTAGACAAGTAATATCTTCTATGGGCTTAGACCAAATGGAGTCGTGTTGGACTACCCTGACCTAGGATAATCCGATCTGGAATACCCATATAGTTTCGATGTCACTCGAAGGGCTTTTTGTCATTCTGACCACCCTAAGTGCCACGTGTCTTGAGCCCAAAAATTGATGGTCCACAATTGCCTCTGACCTTGCTTTTAAGAGCGCACTCCGCTTGAGGATGCATTAATTATTGCTTTTTTTATATGTTTGTACCATAGTTGACCAATCCCGAAACTACTGAGCACCGGTCAACGTTACACAGTTAAGGACCCAGAGAGTTTCCCTCCAACCAGGAGGCCAATCACAACGTGACACGTGTCGACATTAGAAGCCAATCATAGCACGACACGTGTCAACATCAGAAGCCAATCACAACACGACACGTGTCAACGTCAGAATGAAACTAGAAACTCTCTTCTATAAATAGAGATCATTCTCTCACAATATTTCCGAATGTCATTTGTACTAAATCATTCACTAGACTAAAGGAGAGCTTGAACCTATGTACTTGTGTAAACCTTTCACAATTAATGAGAACTCCTCTACTCCGTGGACGTAGCCAATCTGGGTGAACCACATACATCTTGTGTTTGCTTCCCTTCGTACATCATGTATTTGCTTCCCTATCCCTATCCATTTACATAATTATCCACACTAGTGACCCGACCAATCTAACGAAGGTCATAAACTTAACACTTTCTGTTATTCCAAAGTCCCCACTGATTTTGTGGATCAACATTTGGCGCCGTCTATGGGAACGACACTTATTCCCACTCTCTTCAGCTTTGTCAAGCTGGTTTCCACCATTCGTACACTCTCTTTTGAACAGGCATCCCTCTCCAACATGGGGAGCGAAAGAAGCCACAACACACAGAATGACACCCCTCTTGCACCTAGTGCGAAGTAACGAAAGAAGGAAGGAAAGAGGGTTGCTCTGTTGGAAATGTGCCCTAAAGCCAATCATGTGATGATACTTTATGGACATTTCACATGTTAAACTAATCTAGTTTAACATATAAAGGGCATAGATTATTGTTTGAGTCGTCTCATATAAATGTTATATGCTTAAACGATAAAGTCCAAGGAATTTGTGATTGAGAGAATGTAATCTAATGAAGTTAGATTCTTGAGACCATTCTTTCGTAGACACATCCTAAACGTTCCTGATCATAGGATTGCCAATTGGGCATTGACAGTCCGTCAAGATCGGTACGTACTATGTCTTCTCTCAGGGAGAGTGATAAGTCTCGAATCATTGGTGTGTGTGACATCAAGACAAGTACGGTAGGTGCTCAATAGAGAATGAGTTCACTGAACGCGATCAACGAAGAGTTCTCATATTCCATGTCACATAAGAACTCATGGTTGGGATAATGCAAAGTAGTCCTTTGACCTGAGGCATCATAGTTGTCTTGTGGTTAAGACCTTGATCTTTGATTATGTCAAAGTCATCCCACCAGGAGGGTGTCCACGGCATCGTTGGGGTCAAGCCGCTTAGCTATGGAGACAAGTGAATGCGCAACAAGGGATCTCTAACCTTCAAACCGTTTGAGGGAGAATACTCTATGATATGATTTGAATCTTTGGCCAAAGTATGAATGAAATTAGGGAATGCGTTCCGAATCACATTCAAGGTAATCATATAAGCACAAGACACACATTGGATAGTAGACATGAGAAAATAAACTATCAAACCAAACAATGTGGTCAAGAGTATTAGATTAGAGAAGGACCGTATTGCATTTGTAATCTCGAACTGAATAGGTTCTCTAACCTCTTCTGATTAGCTTGGGTAACCATGATATGCTGCTAGGTGTCACTCATGGTTTGTGGAAGCCCTAAACGTGTATAATCACTAAAGGGAGAATTGAAAATAGTTTCAATTCACAATCGATGTAAAATGGTTTTAATCGCCCACTACCTCGCTAAAAGGAACCTAATGGATCGCACACCGTGAAAGGTGGAGATTGGAGATTAAACGGAAATGAGTAAGAATGATTAAATGGTTTAATCATTTATTTATGGCAAGGATTAATTAATATGTTAATTAATCAAACGAATAAGTTCGTTAAAGACTTCGGGATAGTTTTGGACCTTAAGGCCCAATGGGCTTCGAACGTCAAGCCCATTAACTTAAGTTGTATGACAATTTAATGAATGAAGATTCATTAAAGCCCAAAAGCCCAAATCCCATAAGGTGGCCGGCCATATTAGATGAATTAGGGTTGTTTGGTTATTTAGGTCACTTAAAGAAGTGACTATATAAATGACTTTATAACTAAATATTCATTAAGTGAAAAATGGGTTTATTTTTGGGGAAAAATGGGTGAGAATTGTCTCTCCATTTCTCTCTAAAGAGGCCAACACCTTGGAGGGTACATCTAGCAATCCTACTACTCCAAGGTCACTCATTTTCTTCTACAATCGAACCTTGGTGTCGAGAATTAGAGGTTCTCAATTTTGGGAACTTGGAGAACCTATTCTTCCATCCAAATCCATGGATCTAAGAAGCAAGGAATGAAGGCCCTTATCTCTTTGGGTGATTAGCCTTTGCTTATGCAAAGAGGAATCTACAAAGGTATTAATTTCAACTCACTTATGTTTTGAGTTGATTATTGGTTCACCAATCTACTAGGCTTTGAATTTCATGGGTAAATGTTTTGTTTTTGAGTGCATGTAAGCATGATTCCGCCTTTAATTGTTAATTGCATGCTATATGATGTTGCTCAAATGAACATGTTTTACAAAATAAATCCTTCAAGTGGTATCAGAGCCTAGGTCTAGTAGTTGGTGAATCCTTTTGTGTTTTGTAGTTCATAAGTTTGTGATCTAAAAGTTGTAATTGTTACAAGCTTTATTCTTGCTTCTTTGAAAGTAAATTTTGTTGGAAAATTTGCTATCTCAAATGTTGTAGATGTTGTTCATATGAGCATGAATATTGGAGCTAAAATTTGGTGCCATGCTTTTGGGAAAATTCGGCCAAAATCAAAGGGTGATTTTTTGGGTTCTTGTTTGACTTGTTAAAAGTGTTTTAATGTGTTCTTTGGAACCCCTAAGTACCCTAGTTTGGTTAGATGTTATTTCCCTTAAGTAAGAATGGTTTTGGAATATTTTTGGGTGGAAAAAGTTCATGGAAAAATTTGGGTTTTTCATGGATGTTCTTCATTGTTCTTGATGTTCTTGCCAAGAACAAAAAGGTTTGGTGTTTTGATTCAAAGTTTTGAATTATTTCATAAAGTATATGTGATATGTTTTTAAATGATTTATTATGTATTTAAAGTGTTAGATATTTGTATAAATGATGATTGAAATAATTGTGATTGAATTATTTCATAAACTTATCTTACATACACTTGCATGTTTTTGACAAAACTCACTAATCAACACACACACCAACCTTATCCCTCCCCAAAACCAGCCACTCCCTCAAAGGGAGTACTTTTGGGGCTTTTATGCAATTACATAAAGTTTTGATACTTTTGTGTATTTGCACTTTGGCCCAAAAGTTTACGTTTTTACGTTAAGGTCCAAAAACGCTAAAGGACAAATTGTTTTGATCCTTTAATGATGTTTTTGCATTATTAAAAGTTTGGGTTCTAGTTGTATTTACATGAAGTTGTGACTTTTGTGTATTATACAAAGTGACCCCAAAAGTTTTTGTTATTGCAATATGGCCCAAAAGTTGAGGTTAATTGCATGATGGCCCAAATAGGATGAGAACAAAATTGTTTTGTCTCTTTAAATGAGAATTTGATTTTCATTTTGTTTAGCTCCATTTAAATCAATCTTATGGATACAAAAACCAAATGAAAATGTTGCATTCAATTAATTAGTTAAAGTGTTAATTAATTAAAGGGTGATTATGAACCTAAGCCTAATATAATTGAGCTATGTGAAAGGCGTTTCAAATTTGTTTGAACCATGGGAATGTGTAGATTAGATTTTGGTTGTAATTTGATTTGATCAAATGTTGTAAAAGGGCTTAAGCTCTTCTTTACTTTAAAGTAATTTGTTATATGCAAATGTTGTAATGAGCATAAGCTCACCTTTACTTTGAAGTACTTCTTTCTTGCTTTATACGATATGCATGAAAATGAAGTAGTTGGGTCCAACGCCCCTAAGACAACACGCCTTAATGTGATTAAACGCGTAACTAAAATCAATCACCATTCCTAGACCGAGGTTCAACACAAGGCTCGTGTTGAATCTAAACAAAGGTTCATAATCATCCTTAGGCCCTAAGGCAACTATGTAGTCCATCAAATGAATGCAAAGTTTATGTTAGTAGTATCATATACTCTTGCTTTAAAAATCGTTTTAAAAGCATAGTGGGAGTATTATGTACAACTAAAACAAAGGGATGGACCAATAGTTGTAATAGGACCAAAATAGTTTTAATAGAGATTAAAGTGTATGTTTATATGTGATGAGACACAAAACCCTCAACCAAACCAATATTAAGTTGATAAGCGGAGAGTGCTTTGAACACTCTTTCGTGGCCTTCCACCGTGGTAGGCTCCGATCGTTTGTGACTCGTACACCGGCTTCACCCTATAATGGGGGAGTACAAAGTGCGTGCTTACACTCAGGAGGAGTTCTATATACATACATGATGAAGTGAGGTAGGCAACGAGTTTAGCCAACATGATATAATTCTGAGGCTATGCTTGAACCCCTACACGAACTAGGCATGGTGGGAATGACTTAACTAAGTGCAATGACGCCAACATGATATAATTCTGAGGCATCACTCTCTAGAGGCCAAATAAGATGGGTACTTGCATTAGTTGCAAATGAGTAAGCGTACTCTCTCATTATTATTAATGCTAGCCAACATGATATAATTCTGAGGTGGGCTTGGTAATAGTGAGCCTCCCATAACCTACTAGGAGTTTCATCCAAAACTCTCGAATTCCTATGAGGGATATGGAATTTGCCAAAAATAGTGGGTGGTGCTATTTGATTTAAAGACCCAAATCAAATGGCTTAAAATCAATCAATCTATATTCGTTATGTATTTGATTACCAATATATTTGCAAACGCTATCCAACACTTGACAAAACCGAACGTTTAGTTTACGGACTTGGTACTACAAAACCATAGATTGTCTTTAATGGCTTGTAAAAGTACCAAAGTAGTCTCATCCTCACAATCTTACTATTGATAATGTATCATTAGAAGAATATGTTAGAAAAGGTCTATTATAACGAGGACAACACTTTTAATGTCATAATTCTTCAATTACAATTTGTTGTATGAAGAAATAGGAGTTGCTTTGAACAACTCTTAGTCAATGCAAACACTTAGTGCTTGTTTCTTTGTTACATGAACAAGGAACTTGAGAAGAAAGCACAAAGGCATGAACACTTAATGTGCCATGATTCTTCATTTACAATTGTTGTATGAAGAAATGAGAGTTGCCTTGTACAACTCTTGAAGGTTTGTAATTATGTTTAGAACATAATGGTTGGTTGACAAAAATAGTCCATTAACATGGACTTATGATGATTTTGAATCATTGAATGTTGAAGTGATAAATCACTTAACGAGACGGAAACTAGGCAAGGACTTCACCTTTGTGTCCCTATCCTAATGGTTTACTAAGTTTATTGTAAACTATGTAGTGAACAATAACCACATGCTCTCCAAAATTGTTTGATGTGTATAACACAATTGAAAGAGGTTTCAAGAGAGATAGTGGGAGTTTAAGGACCATGTCTAATGTAGTCAAAGGTGAAAGTCAGATAAAGAAGATAAATAACTCCAAGGGAACAAACTTTCTTTATGAAAGGATGGACATTGGAAGGGGTATTTGCAAGAAATGTCTTGCAAGTGTCAAGAACACACCTTTCGAAGGTGTTGTAAAATGTTCTTGAAAAGTTCAAAACAGTTGGTTCTTCTACTTGAATGCATGATTCCGTATTAGTAACAAAGCTTTACAATCGTTGTAAAAGTGTGACTAATAAGAAGTAGAAGATATATGAGAGAAGAGAAGGTGCTTCACATTCGGAAACGTGAATCAAATGTAGATCTCTGCGAAAGCAGATGGTACTTACTTCCTCATATGAACTACCAAAGAAATTGGAAAAACATAGATTGTCTTTGTATTCCAATTTTAAGGAACTAAATTCCGTCACTATGTGAAATGGATAAATGTTTTGTTTGACAAAACAATGTTCTTTATTAATCAATGATTGGATTATGGTAATCTAATTAATTATCTCTATAATAGAGATAATATGGTGGTGTTAACTGTTTAGAAAATAATGATGCTTAAAACCCAAAAGGTTGCAAGGTAGTGACTAATCCCAACTAAAGTTGTGATACCTCTAAAACATAAATTACGAGTTGGTGAAAGATGGATGCTTTGGATCGTTAGATCCGGATCCAATACCTTCTTGTTAAAATTGTATAGAGACGAAATGTTCGAATCTTTATTCTTTTGGAAAGAAGAAAGAATCACAAAGTTGTTGAGGGTAATTCACTTTGATGTTTGTGGCACTTGTCCACAAACATATTACTACTCATGTTGGATAACATTCACCGAAGATCACTCTCGGTTGGACTATAGTTTATTTTGAATAAACACAAGTCCGAATACTTTGCAAAATGTTTCAAAGAATTCAAGAAATGTAAGTTGATGAGTAAGACATCTAAAGTATTTACCTCCTTAGATTTGATCCAAGGAAAGGTAACACTTTAGATGAGTTTCCTTGAAAGATATCAAGGAAAATAGCATCATAAGATAATGTATTTCTCCATTAGGAGAAGAACGAACTTGAATAAGATTTAGTTCGTTAGATGTTATCTATTACCCATATATAGGATATATACTTCTAAAACAATATGATTGTCAATGAGAAGATCTTCCAATATTTTCATGACTCCATAAGATGTAGTTGGAAAGAAAGACAAATCTTAAGCATGTTAAAGATTTGGGGTTGTGTGCTAACAAGCAATATTTGTTTGATAACAATCTTGTAGGATATCCTTAAAATAACTTTTGGATATCGCTTCTATAAACCAACTAACAAATGTTGTTTTGTTGGGTAGTTCATTGTAATTCTACAATGTGATTTGCCTAAAAGCAAATGAACGAGAGATAGAACTCAAAGAATGGGTTCTTTGAGAGACAAGAAAGTAATCAACAAATATAACAACCTAGTTCCTATACCACAAGCTCCAAGGTAGTCGATAAGAATTTATAAACCGTCTCAGTTGAATGGTTTTGAACTTTATGACTATGTCATAGAGTTGCACCTCTTACTTCGAAAGAAATAAGAATGAAAAATCCTTATGACTACATTGAGTGCATATACGATATATACTCAAGGAAATGGTAAAGTACCATTTGACTCGAAATAATGAAACCTTCAAAGCTAATTGGTAGCTTAAGGTGACTACAATCAAATAGAATGGTTGACTTTAAAGGAACCATTTTTGACGTAGTCTTAGTTTCAATAAATTCAAAGATTGCTAACTACAACTAAATGGTGATTCAATGTTTGGACATAATATGGGTTTCCGAAACCATTATTAAGACAGTCTTGATAATATATGTCTAAAACTATAAATCACAAGACATGTAAGTTGTAGAGATCCATCCATCATGGATCTTAGCAAGTTAGTGGGAGCTATTTGCATTTTATGAGAAAAAGGATCAAATCGTTTGATTTCTCATATAGATGTAAATGAATCTTTTGTTTACTAGTTTTACAAAAGATTAGTGGGAGTTAATCATGTTCCTAAAAATTTAAATATATATGATATATTAATTTTGGAAATGAAAAGAATACTTCTTCGTTAAAGTTATGACTTTAATACATTATATGAAGATAGAATGTATTTGGGAGATATAGTCTATATACATGGGATGGAAATCTATAATGATATATTTCATGATATAATTGGATTATATCAATCCCTAATAATAGACAATGGATGCTAGGAAGTTTCTCATATGATGATAAACTTCAATATGAAGGACGATTCTAGTGAGACTAGCAAGTTGCCCTTCTCAAAGGGAATGTACCATTTGACTCCCAAAGAAATAATGCGTAAATTGAATCCTTTATGCATACGCAGAAAGGTGATTTATGTATTTCATATTGTATGAAAAACATTGATATGAGTTGTACCTAGAACGGTACAAGACGATATCAGTGCAAGCCCAGGATCAGAACCATGGCAACTGTCAAGTGAGTCCTTAAGTATTTGAGAAATACTAAAGGATAAATTCCTCAAAGAATGAGGAAGAATTAGAGTAACGTAAGGGAAGCGTAAATGTATTAGATTATGAATCTAATCCATCATTGGATGTTTCTTCATTATGAATGAAGAGATAAACGAATATCTCTTTATTATGACTAAAGAGATATTTGGATGGAAACATTAAAGTAATGACTTTAGTGTGTTCCATTATGAATGCAAGATATATTGCCATATAGAAGTTTACAACAATGTTGTTTGGATGGGAAAGTTCATTTATGAACTCTCTATTCGGTTCCAACCAGAAAGTGTTTGACACTAATGGGGCGATAGCTCAAGCCTGGGAATCAAGGTCTCATCAAGATCCGAACACAAATGAGAGACTAAACCACATGATTGAGAATCATGTATAATGGTGACGTCGTTATTCTCAAGGTTGCTTCTGTGGATAACACATATAGATATCCACTGTCTAGGCCTACTATTCAGCCATTTATGAAATGACTACAGAAGAGATATCATCATTGATGATCAAGCTGATTGGCTCT
Source organism: Malus sylvestris (assembly GCF_916048215.2). Lineage (NCBI taxonomy): Eukaryota > Viridiplantae > Streptophyta > Magnoliopsida > Rosales > Rosaceae > Malus > Malus sylvestris. The sequence goes on from NC_062275.1 coordinate 34,842,329, forward strand.
AGTGCAAGTGGGAGATTGTTGGAAATGTGCCCTAAAGCCAATCATGTGATGATACTTTATGGACATTTCACATGTTAAACTAATCTAGTTTAACATATAAAGGGCATAGATTATTGTTTGAGTCGTCTCATATAAATGTTATATGCTTAAACGATAAAGTCCAAGGAATTTGTGATTGAGAGAATGTAATCTAATGAAGTTAGATTCTTGAGACCATTCTTTCGTAGACACATCCTAAACGTTCCTGATCATAGGATTGCCAATTGGGCATTGACAGTCCGTCAAGATCGGTACGTACTATGTCTTCTCTCAGGGAGAGTGATAAGTCTCGAATCATTGGTGTGTGTGACATCAAGACAAGTACGGTAGGTGCTCAATAGAGAATGAGTTCACTGAACGCGATCAACGAAGAGTTCTCATATTCCATGTCACATAAGAACTCATGGTTGGGATAATGCAAAGTAGTCCTTTGACCTGAGGCATCATAGTTGTCTTGTGGTTAAGACCTTGATCTTTGATTATGTCAAAGTCATCCCACCAGGAGGGTGTCCACGGCATCGTTGGGGTCAAGCCGCTTAGCTATGGAGACAAGTGAATGCGCAACAAGGGATCTCTAACCTTCAAACCGTTTGAGGGAGAATACTCTATGATATGATTTGAATCTTTGGCCAAAGTATGAATGAAATTAGGGAATGCGTTCCGAATCACATTCAAGGTAATCATATAAGCACAAGACACACATTGGATAGTAGACATGAGAAAATAAACTATCAAACCAAACAATGTGGTCAAGAGTATTAGATTAGAGAAGGACCGTATTGCATTTGTAATCTCGAACTGAATAGGTTCTCTAACCTCTTCTGATTAGCTTGGGTAACCATGATATGCTGCTAGGTGTCACTCATGGTTTGTGGAAGCCCTAAACGTGTATAATCACTAAAGGGAGAATTGAAAATAGTTTCAATTCACAATCGATGTAAAATGGTTTTAATCGCCCACTACCTCGCTAAAAGGAACCTAATGGATCGCACACCGTGAAAGGTGGAGATTGGAGATTAAACGGAAATGAGTAAGAATGATTAAATGGTTTAATCATTTATTTATGGCAAGGATTAATTAATATGTTAATTAATCAAACGAATAAGTTCGTTAAAGACTTCGGGATAGTTTTGGACCTTAAGGCCCAATGGGCTTCGAACGTCAAGCCCATTAACTTAAGTTGTATGACAATTTAATGAATGAAGATTCATTAAAGCCCAAAAGCCCAAATCCCATAAGGTGGCCGGCCATATTAGATGAATTAGGGTTGTTTGGTTATTTAGGTCACTTAAAGAAGTGACTATATAAATGACTTTATAACTAAATATTCATTAAGTGAAAAATGGGTTTATTTTTGGGGAAAAATGGGTGAGAATTGTCTCTCCATTTCTCTCTAAAGAGGCCAACACCTTGGAGGGTACATCTAGCAATCCTACTACTCCAAGGTCACTCATTTTCTTCTACAATCGAACCTTGGTGTCGAGAATTAGAGGTTCTCAATTTTGGGAACTTGGAGAACCTATTCTTCCATCCAAATCCATGGATCTAAGAAGCAAGGAATGAAGGCCCTTATCTCTTTGGGTGATTAGCCTTTGCTTATGCAAAGAGGAATCTACAAAGGTATTAATTTCAACTCACTTATGTTTTGAGTTGATTATTGGTTCACCAATCTACTAGGCTTTGAATTTCATGGGTAAATGTTTTGTTTTTGAGTGCATGTAAGCATGATTCCGCCTTTAATTGTTAATTGCATGCTATATGATGTTGCTCAAATGAACATGTTTTACAAAATAAATCCTTCATGCTCTTCAAGCTAAAGTCGATGAGCTAGAAGCTTAAAACAACAAAATAGCAATGAGGAATGAGGTCCTCTAGGAGCAGTATGAGAAGCTCTTTGAGATGCTCCACGAAACTATGTGTACTCAAACACGCGAACTTGTTGCCTCTATGGACATCAACCATCATCTGTATGCCTGCCAACACGGAGGGTCATTTTCCTTGGACATGGGTATCCCTGATGAGGAGCGAGTTAATCATCAAAACATTGATTAACATGAGACTTCTCTCAACCCAGCTACTTCGACCCGAAGCAGGAGAAGTGGAGGAAGACACCTCCTTGCAGAAAGGTTGGAAGGATCGAAAGCCATTTATCGTGACTGCCGAGACTTCCTAAAGCAACGTCGAGAGAATCCCCTCCATATATGCTCGAAGATCAATGACCCAAGGGTTTCTAAAAGACTCGGTCCCCCCTTCAACCGATGATAAAACAAAAGCTTAGTTTACAACTCTATACTGGAAGGGAGGACCCAATTGAACACCTTAACCTCTTTGAGTTCACCATGGCATATCGAATGCACACCAACGAAGAGCGATGTCTTCTCTTCCCCTCCACCCTCTCTGGCAGAGCTCTAAATTGATATTGCCATATTCCACCTGAGACAGTAGACTCATTTGAGGAACTAAGGAAACTGTTTGTTTGTCAACACATCTTCCAGACCGATCGCTTACAATTTGCAGATGACTTGAACACTATTCGCCAGAAACCGGACAAGTCATTACGAGAGAATGCTGGTCGTTTCAGCCATGAGTATTCTTGCTGCGCTGAGGCAGATGACAAAACCGCCCTAAAGGCATTCACGGTAGGCCTACGTGATTGTTTCTTCAAGTACATGATCAATGCCAACACTTGGAAACTTACCCTGAAGTGATGGCACAGGTTTACAACCATGCCTCTGCCGAGGCAAGAACATATCAAGGGAAACCCCCCACAACCACCCTTATCAGCAAGTAGGGAGTGGAAACCAGATCCAACCAAATGAGAAGAGCTCGACCTTCCAAACAGCAGTGATGCCTCTCCCTGCCTTACTTAATACTTTGCCAAGTCAAGAGACATATCAATCTCAGGGCAAAAGGAAAGATTTCCATCCTCACCAGTCTCATTTTAGTAAAAAGAGTAAGCGACACTACCGTGATAACCAAGGGTATCGCCATGATAATCCCCAACCCCAAACAGTCAACACAGTGGGTCAAGCACGTGTTAGGATAGCCCCTACCCCAATGTATGAGGCATACACACCTTTGAACGCCACATGCGTGGCCATTTACCCCAGCATAGCACACTTGATACCAAAGCCAAAGCCGAGGCACTCGGATTACAAGCCCATGAAGAACACGGGCACGTTTTGCTGCTACCACGAGCATACCGACCATGACGATGAGAAGTGTATCACTCTTCGTGATCATATTGACGCTTTGGCATGGGAAGGAAAAATTGATCAATTCCTCCTTCACCCTCCAAGGGGTAACCGTAACCAACGCCAGGTAAATGTGATATATTCCATAAGTGGTGGCACACCCATATCTAAATCTTCCAACAGGGCCATGAAAAATAGTGAATGAGTTTTAAGGTCTGGCCACCAAGTGTTTCATGTGGAAGACATCAGGGGAGGTAAGTATCAAAAGCCTAACTGGGATCCAATATGTTTCTATCCTGAGGAAGAAAGAGGTATCATCTACCCTCACAACGATCCACTGATCGTGCAAGCTCACATAGCCAACTTTGAAGTACGACGAATCCTGGTAGACACGGGGGCTTCGGTCAATATCATGTTTGCTGAAGCTTTCAGGGCACTTAATGTAGCTGAACACTTGCTCGACCGCTCGATTTCCCCTCTGATAAGCTTCTCTGGTGATTTCGTGCAACCTTTTGGGAGCATACACTTACCTTTCACCATTGGTACAGGCCCTAACACAGCTACCATTACCACTAACTTCCTGGTGGTTGATTGCCCAACGGCATACAATGTCATCTTCGGACGCACAGACATCAATGATCTCAAGGCCATGGTATCCACACATATGTTGTTGATGAAATTTCCAACCCCCTATGGCAATGGTTACATCAAAGGAGATCAACTTAGTGCACGATCATGTTACAACAGTTCGGTCAAGCAACGGCACCTGCCTGTGCCTAACGAAACCCTTTCTATACATGACCAAGTCATAAAGACCAACCCAGACGAAGCCAACTTGGATCTTCACGGTGGCAACAGTCAACCCGACGATCCTCGAGATGACTCTTTCACCCAGCAAGCACAACCCGCTGAAGAGTTGGAGAAGGTCTCTATCTCAAAAGATTATCCGGATCGCATGGTGAAGATTGGTACCACCTTGTCACCACCCATTCGATTGGCATCGATCTCTTTTTTGCAAGAGAACACTGAGGTCTTCGCCTGGTCATACGAGGACATGCGAGGCATCTCTCCCAATATAATCTGTCATCCTTTAAATATTGACCCCAATACCAAGACAATGAGACAGAAACGAAGATCTTATGACGCTGAATGGTACAAGGTAATGAAGGCAGAAGTTGAAAAACTCAAAGGCATAGGCTTCGTCCACGAAGTCAATTATCCAACGTGGGTAGCAAATGTTGTCCTTGTTAAGAAGAATCCGACCAAGGAAAGTCTCCTGCTCCACAAAGTCTTGTGGAGAATATGTGTCAATTACATCGACCTAAATAAAGGATACCCGAAGGATAGCTTTCATCTTCCTCTCATAGACAGAGTTATAGACTCTACGACAGGGTGTGAACTCCTAAGCTTCATGGATGCTTACTCAGGATACAACCAAATCCTCATGAACCCTTCGGACCAATAACACACAACCTTCACTACTGACAGGGGACTATATTGCTATAAAGTCATGCCCTTCGGCCTAAAGAATGCAGGAGCGACTTATCAGAGACTGGTCAATTCAATGTTCTCCGAACAGATTAGGAAGAGCATGGAAGTTTACGTTGATGATATGCTAGTTAAGAGCAAACATGCTGACCAACACATCACCAACCTATCTGAAACTTTCACCATTCTGAAGAGGTATCGAATGAGGTTGAACCCCAACAAATGTGCCTTTGGTGTAGGCTTTGGCAAATTCTTAGGCTTCATGATAAGCCAACGAGGCATTGAGGCTAATCCTGAGAAGATCAAAGCAATCCTCGACATGAAGGAACCGGTAACTTCAAAAGACATCTAGAGCCTTACTGGCAAGGTGGCAGCCTTAACTAGGGTCATCTCTAAGGCCACCGACAGATGTGCTCCTTTCTTCAAAGCATTTAAAGGAAGTAAGAAGTACATTACCTGGACTGATGAATGTGCTAAGGCATTCAAGAACCTGAAAGACTACATGAGTAAAGCCCATTTGCTCTCCAAACCTGAGGTCGGTGACACTCTAATTATCTATTTGTCGGTATTGGCTTCGACAGTAAGTTCCATTCTTATTTGAAATGATGGTAATGTCGAACGGCCTGTCTACTCTAACATTGAGAAATTAGATCTAGCATTGGTCATGTCTGCTCGAAAACTTCGCCCTTACTTCCAAGCACACTCCATCATCGTGCTTACCAATCATCCACTTCGATAGATACTCCAAAGTCCTGACACTTCCGGGTGAATGATCAAATGGACGATAGCATTGGGTGAGTTTGACATCTCCTACCAACTAAAGCCAGCTGAGAAGGGCCAAGCAGTGGCAGACTTCATCGCAGACTTCACATATCCTGTTGACATTGTTTCTACGCCTAAAGAAGTGGTTTCATTACCCTCGGAAGCTCAGAAAATAGAACTAACAGCCCCAACATGGAGCCTATATGTTGATGGCTTGTCCAACCAACAGGCTGTGGAGTAGGACTAGTCCTTATAACCCCTGACAAAGTGGCGATGGAGTATGCCTTTCGTTTCAAATTCAAGGCGTCGAACAATGAGGCCGAATATGAAGCCTTCCTAGCAGGCTTACGTTTGGCTAAACGCCTTATGGTTAAACAAATTGATATCTTTAGTGACTTCCAATTGGTGGTTAACCAGGTCACCAACAACTTTGACGCTAAGGATAGCTCTGTGGCAGCATATCTGGCACAAACACAATTATTGCTCAAGCACTTCCACTACCAGATCACCCAAATTCCTCAAGCGGCAAACAATCATGCAAATGCTTTGGCTTGCCTCGCCTCAGCGGTGGAAGACAAGAATGGGAGAAAAATTCAGGTTGAATTGTTAGCTACACCAAGCACCATGGTTGCGGAAGTGTACAACTTACAACAAGAAGATAGTTGGATTACCCCGATTTATAGATTCCTTGCTCATGGCACCCTTCTAAATGACAAAGTCCAAGCTAAGCAAATTCGATACAAAGCTACCCGTTACTTGATCATTAATGACCAACTCTACAAGCGGGGTTTTAACCTACCATACCTAAAATGCCTTACGCCTGCAGAGGCGGAAACTATCATTCGAGAAATACATGAAGGAGTCTGCGGAGATCATGCTGGATCTCAATCCCTAGGACACAAGGCTTTCCGCCAAGGATATTACTGGCCAACACTCCACCAAGATGCCATCAGAATATCCCGCTCATGTGATAAGTGTCAACGTTACGCAACTATTCCTCACTCCCCTCCCGAGCCGCTCACTCCTATGATCAGCCCTTGGCCCTTCGCCCAATGGGGACTTGATTTGATCAGCCCAATGCCTGCAGGGAAGGGCAAGGTTCGCTATGCAATTGTTGCAGTTAACTACTTCACAAAGTGGGCTGAAGTAGAACCCTTGGCAACCATTACTGAGGTAAAAATAGAAGACTTCGTATGGAAGAACATCCTTTGCAGATTTGTCATTCCCAATGCGATAGTCACTGACAACGGGCGACAGTTCGACAACAATAAGTTTAGGATGTTCTGCTTTGAGTTCAACATCAACTTATGTTTTGCCTCCCCAGCTCATCCCCAGTCTAATGGACAAGTTGAAGCCATCAACAAAATAATCAAGCGAACTTTGAAAACCAGCTTGGAAAAGGCTAAAGGTTGTTGGCCAGAATTTGTACCCTAAGTTCTTTGGTCATACCGTACTTCGTATTGGACATCAACAGGAGAAACCCCATTCTCACTTGCCTTTGGTACAAAGGCAGTTGTCCCAGTTAAGCTTGAGCAAGCAATGTTCCGAGTTCAGAACTACGTGCAAAGCAAAAATGACAAACAACTTACCCTCAACTTAGATCTAGTCGACGAACACAGAAACCAAGCTCACTTGAGGAATGTCGCCTACAAGCAGCGCATCTCCAACTACTATGACTCAAGGGTTAAACCTCGTTCTTTTAAAGTGGGGGACTGGGTATTGAAGAAAAGATTACTCTGCGACAGAGTCCCGAGCGAAGGAACACTTAATCCAAACTGGGATGGACCGTTTGAAGTTGTTGGCATCAGTCGCCCTAGCTCCTACAAGCTTAGAAGCTCCGATGGCAAGGCCATTAGCCATCCATGGAATGCTGATCACTTAAAGTACTATTACAAGTAAACTCACATTGTATAAGTGTTAAGCTTCAGCCGTTCGGCATCCTATGTAACGAAGACTATTTGGCATGAATTCAATAAAGAGGTGATTTAGACAACTTGATCCTACTCTTCTTACATTCTTAGCAATAAAACACTCGGGTTCAAAGCTTCAACATGAAACAAAGTCTAAGTATATGTCAACAAGACTATACAAATAAACGAACTGCTTCACAGTATATTCGTTCAATCATTCATTCCAACACATTCATACATAAGCCAACTGTGCTTTGAAAGGGTTCAACATATTTTGTGTCATTCGACACTTGCTACAATGTGCCTAGACACCTTGCCCTTATTCTCACCAACCAGGTGATGAAATGTGAATAAGGAACTCATCTTCATGCCACCAACCAGGTGATGAAATGTACAACCCGTACTTTCCTTCATGCCACCAACCAGGTGATGAAATGTACAACCCGTACTCTAATATCATTTGGCAACTTGTCATTCATGCCACCAACCAGGTGATGAAATGTACAACCCGTACTCTAATATCATTTGGCAACTTGCCACTCATGCCACCAACCAGGTGAAGAAGGAACTCATCTTCATGCCACCAACCAGGTGATGAAATGTACAACCTGTACTCTCCTTCATGCCACTAACCAGGTGATGAAATGTACAACCCGTACTCTAATATCATTTGGCAACTTGCCATTCATGCCACCAACCAGGGGAAGAAGGAACTCACCTTCGTACCACCAACCAAGTGATGAAAGCAACTCACCATTCATTCCACCTACCAGAAGATGAGTGATACAACTTGTACATGTGAACTCCTACCATTCATAAATAATCAAAAACCCTCAAGCTTGACAACTCAACTAGGGGAGCACTTATGCCCAACAAGAGTTATAGTCACCAACAAAGTCTTATTGCAAGCCAACAACAACTTCAATGCATGGCATATGAAGATCAAGCTATTCAACCCTCTTGCATCTGCTTCAAACATTTCCTCTCTGTAACAATGCAAACATTACAACTCGTAGAAAGCTTCACACACTCTTGATCAAGACAGTGTGAAGCAAAACCAATTTATGGTGCCAACAAGAGCTTCATCAAAGGAGTTCAACCATAATTTTCAAAAGCTTCACACACTCTTGATCAAGACAGTGTGAAGCAAAACCAATTTATGGTGCCAACAAGAGCTTCATCAAAGGAGTTCAACCACAATTCTCAAAAGCTTCACACACTCTTGATCAAGACAGTGTGAAGTAAAACCAATTTATGGTGCCAATAAGAGCTTCATTAATAGAGGGCAACCACAATTCTCAAAAGCTTCACACGCTCTTGATCAAGATAGTGTGAAGCAAAACCAATTTATGGTGCCAACAAGAGCTTCATCAAAGGAGTTCAACCACAATTCTCAAAAGCTTCACACACTCTTGATCAAGACAGTGTGAAGCAAAACCAATTTATGGTGCCAACAAGAGCTTCATCAATGGAGGGAACCCATAATTCTCAAAAGCTTCACACACTCTTGATCAAGACAATGTGAAGCAAAACCAATTTATGGTATCAACAAAAGCTTCATCAATGGAGGGCAACTACAATTCCAAACCTTCGAAGCAAATTCAAGACTGTTCGAAGCAAATTCAATTTATATGATTCATCCAAAACTTCGACTACTACAAGGTGTGGCTTGCATCACAATCTCTTGCTCAATAGTGTGGAAGCAAAATTTGTATATGTTGTCTCTCCCACATTTTCAAATTTCTAGTTTCCCAAAAAAAAAAAAAAAAAAAAAAAAGGAAATTCAACAAAGCTTCATCAATGGAGGACAACTACAAATTCTCAAAAGCTTCACACTATCTTTATCAAGATAGTGCGAAGCAAAATCAATTCATGATACCCAACGAAAGCTTCAACTCCAAAGCTTCACCTACGATCAAGATAGTGTGAAGAAAAATCAATTCATGGTACCCAACGAAAGCTTCAACTCCAAAGCTTCACCTACAAAAGCTTCACACTATCTTGATCAAGATAGTGTGAAGCAAAATCAATTCATGGTGCCCAACAAAGCTTGACCCACAAAAGCTTGACCCATAAAAGCTTGACCCACAAAAGCTTCACCTACAAAAGCTTCACACTATCTTGATCAAGATAGTGTGAAGCAAAATCAATTCATGGTGCCCAACAAAGCTTGACCCACAAAAGCTTGACCCACAAAAGCTTAACCCATAAAAGCTTGACCCATAAAAGCTTGACCCACAAAAGCTTCACCTACAAAAGCTTGACCCACAAAAGCTTGACCCACAAAAGTTTCACCTACAAAACTTCAACACAAAAGCTTCACCTACAAAAGCTTAACACTATCTTGATCAAGATAGTGTGAAGCTAAATCAATTCATGGTGCCCAACAAAGCTTCAACCTCAAAGCTTCACCTACAAAGCTTTAACACCAAAGCTTCACCTACAAAGCTTTAACACCAAAGCTTCACCTACAAAGCATTAAATATATATATATATATATATATATATATATATATTTATTTAAATTTTTTTTCGGAAATTCGAAAATTCAAAAGTTCTGAAATTCAAAAATTCGAAAATTCAAAAATTCGAAAAATCGAAAAAAAAAATTGCCTAGGCCTCCTCTTCTTTGGGCCTAACTTTCATAACAAATATATATGAAGAATGAGTTTTGGGATACCACTTAGAAAGGAAATGCCTCATTCGTCAACTCCCTCGACCGGAGACTTGGGGGACTGCTACCATATGCTACTGCACCTTGATACTCGGAAGTCTCACGACTACTCAGTGACTTTGATTTTTCAAGTCTCCAAACGAGAAGTTTTTCTCACTCGGGAAATTAAGGGAGCACTACCTCAACCTACATGCTTCACTCACAAAGCTTCAACATACAAGCTTCAACAAAAGGAAAAATTCAAAGAACTTAGTGAAGAAGGCCTTGGTGTATTTAACACAATACGCTGAAATGAAGCAAAGCTTGTTTATTGATATCTCCGATAAGTTACAAATATGTACATATACATGAATCAAAATAAACAAACAAGAGGGAGTCTTCACAAAGGTTGCTCAGGAGAAGTCTCAGCAGTCGCAGAGCCCCAGAAAGAGGAGGCACCATAGGGTGATTATTCGAAGCCTCAGTACGAGGCAGAACCCTAGAAGGAGGAGGCATCGAAGGATGATCATTTGGAGCTTCATTACGCGGTACAGCCCTAGAAGACGAAGGCAATAAATCCCTTTGGAACAAACCAACAAACCTCTGATGATCAAGTAAAATCTGACCATCAGATTCCTACAGCTAGTCGAGCTTCCTCTTCATGTTTGTAGCATAGTCATGTAGCCTGTGCAACTGTTTATTCTCATGCTTGAGCCCTTTGATCTCCTATTTGAGACTTATCACTTCAGCCGCCAATGATTCAACTTGGCGGGTTCGAGCAAATAGGCGTTGGGCCATATTAGACACAGAACCTGCACACTGAACACTGAGAGCCAGAGAATCCTTAACAGCCAACTCATCAGACCGTTTAGAAAGTAGTCTGTTATCTTTGGGAGTGAGAGGGTTCCTGGCCACCACCGTAGCGGTCATATCATTCTTCATCACAGAGTCCCCAACGGTAAGAGAACCAGTAGGGGATAAGAAGGATGGGCCCCATATGTTGTCTTGAGAAGGCATGGCTGCCTCTTCACCAAAGTTCAAGTTAAAACGACGGTCGGATGGGCCAGACATTCTTAGAAATGATGAAGGAGAAATGAGGTGCAATAAATCTCTGAAGGGAAAAATTCCTACAAGCAATAACTCTCTGAATGAATTCCTTGCACACAATTAGTGCCCTTATCAAAGATAGGGTAACAGGGCCGTTGGTTCAAAAATCGAAGAGGCACCACTATCCGGATCCCGAAGAGGCACCACTATTTGGATTTCGAAGAGGCACCACTTTCCACATGCAACATTAGCTTTCCAGATACCACAGACCACTTTTTGAAAGCGCTCTGACAAAGTTAAAACATGTGAAGCTTGCAGCTCCCACTACATTGCTATGACCAAGAAGGGTAAAGGAATAGCATTATTACTTGCTCAAAAATCGAAGAGGCACCACCCTCCGAATCTCGAGAGCCAGACTCTCAACAGGATTACTTTCTCAAAAATCGAAGAGGCACCGCTCTCCGAATCTCAAGAGCCAGACTCCCAACAGGATTGCTTTCTCAAAAATCGAAGAGGCACCGCTCTCCGAATCTCGAGAGCCAGATCCCTGATAAGATTGCTTGTTCGAAAACCAAAGAGGCATCGCTCTCTGAACTTCGAGAGCCAGATTTCCTTGGATAAAGCTTGTCTGCAATCTTCACACGCAACATCAGCTTTCTAGATACCACATACCACTTTTTCAAAGTGCTCTGACAAAGTTAAAACATGTGAAGCTTGCAGCTCCCATTACATTGCTATGACCAAGAAGGGTAAAGGAATAGCATTATTACTTGCTCAAAAATCAAAGAGGCACCGCCCTCCGAATCTTGAGAGCCAGACTCCTAACAGGATTACTTTCTCAAAAATCGAAGAGGCACCACTCTCCGAATCTCAAGAGCTAGACTCTTAACAGGATTGCTTTCTCAAAAATCTAAGAGGCACCGCTCTCCGAATCTCGAGAGCCAGATCCCCGACATGATTGCTTGTTCGAAAACCGAAGAGGTATTGTTCTCTGAACTTCGAGAGCCAGATTTCCTTGATAAAGCTTGTCTGCAATCTTCACACGCAACATCATCTTTCCAGATACCACATACCACTTTTTCAAAGTGCTCTGACAAAGTTAAAACACGTGAAACTTGCAGCTCCCACTACATTGCTACAACCAAGAATGGTAAAGGAATAGCACTACTACTTGTTGTTACGGAGACTCCTATATATGTCGACCTCCATCCTCCACAGTCAGGCAAACCTGCAAATAAAAAAAAATGCTCAACTTTTCTTCACATCTGAGAGGGCACTCTCAGCAGAGTCTCTCGAATTACTCAGCTTCTTTTCCTCCCGATAATACCTCTGCAAATAAGCCACACCAGAGCAAGAGTATCTCATATCATCAGGGTTAAAAGAAAAAGTATCCCATATCATGCGTTTTCCCTGTCTTTTCCTTTGGCCTTGTTCTTACCTACAAGACAATGAGAAAGAGAGCAATCAGTCAGCACTTGGAATTAAGCTTCCAATCAGGAACTGACTGCCTAGAACCCCTTGCTTGATTACTTACCTGACATTGCTCTCGAGTACTCATCTTCAACATCTTATGCTTCCAGAGAAGATACCACATCTGCCTAAGGAACAAATAGGGCAAGTGAGAAGGATACAAAGAAGCATGTGGAGACAAGTGTAACAGAACACGTGCCGATACATCCACTACTTTGTTAATAGCAAAAGTATCCCATATCATCAGGTTCGAACGTACTCTAGATTTGATGGACTTGTTTTGACCCTCAAATTCTTGAGTCGGCCTTATACTCTAGAGGGAACCAGAAAACCCTCCAACCCAGTTCAAGAATAAGCTTGTGGAAAGTTACTTCTTCAAAAGCAAAAGTATCTCATATCATCTCTTCTTCATTTGCTTCTCCTTATCCTTGGTGCTATTTACGACATAAGGAGAAGGAGAACAATCAACCCGAAGCCGAAGTTGAACCTCCAATCCAGGTTGCTTGCTTGGAAGTCTGATTGCTTACCTTGTCTATTACCTCCTTCGGCAAATCTCTTAGCTCGGCGACTTGGGGGACTCCTACTATAGGGTTTGTATTGCACTTGACCAAGCCCGAAACTACAAGTAAGCTTCAAGTGAAATTGATACATTACCTTATGCATCTTCATCGGTTAAAGATACCACCCCTGAATGGAGGAAAAGTACTTCCAGAGAAGATGCCACATCTACATATGAGACGGATAAGGCAAGTGAAAATGATACCACACTTCGGTACTTAGAAGTTTCGTGATTATTCAATGGCTTGGATCTTGCAAGTCCCTAACCGAGGAGCTTCCCTCACTCGAGAACTTAGGGGAGCACTGTTTGTACCATACTTGACCAATCCCGAAACTACTGAGCACTGGTCAACGTTATACCGTCAAAGACCCAGAAGAGTTTCCTTCCAACCAGGAGGCCAATCACAGCGCGACACGTGTCGACATCAAAATCCAATCATAGCGCGACACGTGTCAACATCAGAAGCCAATCACAACACGACAAGTGTCAATGTCAGAATGAAACTTCAAACTCTCTTCTATAAATAGAGATCATTCTCTCACAATATTTTCGAATGTCATTTGTACTAAATCATTCACTAGACTAAAGGAGAGCTTGAACCTATGTACTTGTGTAAACCCTTCACAATTAATGAGAACTCCAGTACTCCGTGGATGTAGCCAATCTGGGTGAACCACGTACATCTTGTGTTTGCTTCCCTATCCCTATCCATTTACATACTTATCCACACTAGTGACCGGACCAATCTAGCGAAGGTCAGAAACTTAACACTTTTTGTTGTACCAAAGTCCCCACTGATTTTGTGCATCAACATTATATATTGTGCTCTCATTTTCATTAAGATTGTTAGGGGTTACATCAAGCTTTTGTTTCAAATAAGTGCTTACTGTTTGTTGTGAACCCTTTCTGTTTTACTTTTTATCATTAACCATAATAATAAAGCTTAGATTATTATCGGTTGATTCATGATAAAGTTAGCATATAACATAAACAAAAAGTCCTTGTTCTCAAGGCAAAGGAAAGAACTTATCATGGATTTAACCCTTCCATGAACAATCTTTCGATCAAAGAGCTCAAATGATTTATGGCAAAAGCAAAAGGCTTAAAACACGAATCAATTTACAATTTGTTGGTCTTGGCCAACAATGACACACCCTATATTCTATTAAGCTTTGCAAGGAAGCCTAAGAGCAAGACAAAGGCTTCATAAAGGCACCTTAAGAGTCTTATACTAGAATCCATCATTCATGCAGAGAGAGTTATGCGAGGTGCATTCCAGACCGAACATAACTTTGGCATGCCTGGTGGCACTCATTGTGTTTCATGCTAACACACAAAAGAAGAAACAGAGACTCTAGAGAAAGGTTCAACGTAACGGGACCTTACCTACACCAGTGAGTTGAAATGACGGACCAACCAGAAGATCCTAAAATCTTGCAGAATTAGGAGATCGCGAGAAGCTTGACTTCTTCAGGGACATCGGGCAACACTGTCACAAATAAAAGATGCATTCTACCAGTCTAAGTGCTAAGGAGGATGGAGAAAATCTCACTAGAAATAAAGGGTAATGTTAGTAGGTTGTGCTCTATCACATGAGAGTTGCAAAGGAAGTTAGAGGTGCATTTCTTTACACCATACCCTACCCCCTAACAAAAGAAAGCGTTGTGGTCAAGGGAGGCTCAGAAGTAGAGGGGGTTGCATCAACCCCTCATTCATTGCTCGATGAGAGAAAGAAAAAAGGAAAAGATAAAGAAGAGTTAGAGGTTCTCTTAAGCCCGAGCTTAAAGAAAGAACTTGTAAAAACAAGTATACTCAAGGTTGTCACAATTAGAACCACAAGGGGGATTATCATTAGAAAAACTGGGACTATTGTGGCATCCAGTTCCAGTGGGGAAATGGTCGGAAAAGGTTTGCCCTTACACCTACTATAAAACCACTTCCTTATGGGCCTCCATCTCTAGTTAATAAGGGTGGCATAAAAGGCAACTTGAGGAAGCTCAAGGTGGTGGTAGAAATGCCAACTTATTAAGAGAACAGCCCGAAGCAAGCAACATCACCTCCTGTTCAAACCATGCAATAGACCAACAGCTTAGAAATGAGATAGCTAAACTCAAGAGGATGATTATGTAGAAAGCTCAACAGCAAGTCCACCTGATGTAGAGGGTGACATATCAAAAGCCTTACCTATTAAACATTGATGAGAAAAACCATGTCCCTATCAACTTCAAATGCCATCTTTTCCCACCTTCAATGGAGAAGATAGTAGTGTCTTCCAAAGATCATATTTTTTAATTCTCAAACCATTGTGTTGCATTCGAGAATGATCATTATAAGCTAAGGTTGTTTGGAAATTTGTTTGTAGGATTGACCTTTAATGGTATTCTCCATTACCCCTAACTCTATTGCCAATTGGGGGCAAATGGAGACTGCTTTTCATGAACAATTATACAGGGTAGAGCCTAAGGTTACTATTAATGACTTAATAGAAGTTAAACAGTATGAACATGAATCCACTGAGGATTTTTTTATGAGATTCATGAAGACTAGGATAAGGTGCGAGTTTCTCATAAACCATGGGTAGCTCATGGCCATTGTTCAGAAAGCTTTGAGGTTGCCTTTAAGAAATAAGTTCTATGATGTGCAGTTTGATGAACTACAAGAATTGTTAATTGCAACCATGAAGTATGAGAAGTTGTAGGGAAAAAAGCAGTAGATGAAGCATTCCTTGAACCTGCCCCTTTCTACGAGAATACAACTCCAAGACACCAGGTGGAATTTGAAGGCATAGAGCCAATGAAGGACATAGAAACCTTGGAGGAAGGAATGAAGGTGTGTGCAGCTTAGATGGTGGACACCATTCAAACCATTGGTGGTGAAAGGTTTGGTATAGCCTATCAAAGATCAAAAGATAGTGATGAACGATGGGGGGTTTTGTACCAATCAAGCCTCCAAACTACCAAACTTAATCTTGCTGAGATTTATTAAGAATTGGTAAGAGCCAAGGTCATTTTACCCAACAACACAAAGAAGATGCCTAAGCCCGAGGAGCTTAGAGGGAAGGAATACTGCAAGATCCACTAACTGTAAGGATAAGTAAATATGGCTAAATAATTAAACCAGATCAAAAGTGGGTCATGTGGCTATTGTTTTAGTACCCATATGGTTTGGAGTTTATTTTCTCAAGTTGCATATCAGTTTAAACTTCAATTTGTTATCTATTTACAAGTCAGAAACTCTCCATGGAATTTGGATTGCAAATTTTAGGTACTTGCAAATATCACGGATATAATGGCATATATAAGGTTATGAGCAGTAACTGGAGCGAAACAAGTCAAAAGAAACAACATACAAATTGTATTGTTTGTCCATTTGTTGTTTGTTTTCCAAAACATGGTAACATTTGCATGGGACAATGGTTGGTGGTTTGAAATTGAAAACGTTGCATATGTACGTGAAGGTTTCTCAGGCTTCACATGGTGATTGTGCCAATGTTTGTACACATCTAACCATGTTGCAATGTCACAAATGAATTAATTAATAGGAAAACTAATGAAAATTGCTTGAAAACTTTGAGTTTTAACGAAAATGACAAAATAAAGGGTAAAGTGAATAGTACCATGATTGATTTTTTTTAGTGTAAAAATATGATTATTCGTTAAAATGAACAGTACCGGAAGCTTTTCGTTAAAGTTCCTTTAATTAATAGGGTTGATGGAGCACTTTTCAATGCATATATATCTTCACCTTCACAAGTTAGACGATCATATATGAACCCTAAAAAGTAAGAACAAGTATTAACAAGTGCTAGTCGAAACATTTAGGGCCATATATGGAGCTGTGAATTTGGGCAAACAGTGCGCCAAAGATCGATATATAGTAGCTAGGGGTAGGGTAGTTGAAGTCCCTCAGCATGCATGAAGGTGCAATCATGAAAGATGACAACAATAACTAGTGGAGAAGAGCTCAGCCATAAAGTTTAAGAAACTGAGACCTAGCTGTGAGTGTGAGATCATCATGTTACATACCATAGCTGGAATTTATATGTTTTAAGAACTAATGTAGATTTTGAAGAAGGGAGCTTTAATGAAAAAGGCTTGAACTATCTTTAATGTAGCCAAAAACCACCATAAACTATTATTTAACCAAAATGGTTTAAAATTTAATCCTAAGGACAAACTATTCATATAACAAGCCCTGTAAACATAAAAGCTCACATGCTGAGCTAAAAGCCCAACACAATAAATATGTTTTTTCCAAACTTGCCCCTAACGGAAAGCCTGTTACATTTTTTGTGATGAAGAAAGCCTATTACCTAATTAAATATGAAGGTGCTGAATTGGCGTCCACCATCCCCGCTTCCATTTTCCTCTGCCGTCCACCATCCCACTTTCATTATTCCAACTACCACATGTGCCAAACTAATAAACAAAACCAACCGTCCTTGTTTCACTATGGGAATGTAGAAAAGTTGATTTTTTAGGTGAGCTTTAGAAGATTTTTGTTTTTTTTTTGAATTTATAAAATATTGCTATTTTTGTATGTTTTTCTAATTCATAGAATATTGCTATTTTTGTATGTAAAAAGACTTAATATCGCAAGAATTCCTTCAATTAGTATGGAATTTAAACCATGCATCCATTTCTAAAGTAAATGAAGCATGTATGATAATGATGATAGATTGAATTTGCAATCATTTTATTGATGGTGACAATGTGTAACATTTTTCGAAAATAAAAATGAGGGGAAAGGTGATGATCGAGTTCTTTGCAAATTTGTGTAACAAATTCCGAGAAAAGAAAAGGAGAAGTGGCATAATTCTGCAGATTCGGAGGAAGAGAGGGTGATGAGAGAATGGGAACCCAGACTCACCTAGAGAAAGAAGGTTAGGTGTTGACAGCGAACAGTAGCAAAGCTTCTTGTTTGTTGGTGTGGCACTCTCGCTCTATATTTTTTATGCATTAGTGAGACATGAAAAATGCACACTTGTAATAGAAAATAACGCATTTGTCACGTTTATATGGAGAATATACCACAAAGTTTTAGAAATAGCATTTATTTTGTTCTATTTTATAAATAATGTGGGTTATTTTGGTTTTGTTTCAAAAATAGTGTGAGTTATTTTGCTATAGTTCCAGAAACAGTGTGTTTCTTTTTCTGTAGTTCCAGAAATAGTGTGGGTTATTTTGGTCTAGTTTCAAAAATAGTGTGGGTTATGTTGCTATAGTTTCATAAATAGTGAGTTATTTTGGTATAGTGTTATGAATAGTGTGGGTTATTTTGGTCTAGATTCATAAATAGTGTGGGTTATTTTACAGTAGTTCCATAAATAGTGTGAGTTATTTTAGTTCAGTTTCATAAATAGTATAGTTATTTTGTTGTAGTTCCAGAATAGTGTTTATTTTGTTTCTTCCAAAAATAATGTAAGTTATTTTGGTTCGGATTCACAATTTTAGTTTAGTTTTCATATCAATTTGTCATAGCCATAGTAGCAGAGGTAGTTCAAGTAGTCAACGGTTTATGTTTCAAACACTTGAACGAGAAACTACCCAATAAGCCCCCAAAAGAAATCCCATCACTCATTCACATAAAACAAACAAGGAAAGTATATAAACCATGAAGCTTTCCAAAAAAAGCAAAAATAAGTGAAATTTGTTTGTTGTACATCATATTACCGAAGCTTCAGCATCATCGAGTCCAATTTTAATCTCAGAAAATTTCTGCTTCTTCTGCTCTGCAATTCACATTGATCCAAAAATAACCCATTTAATAAAATGATTAGAACTACCCAAAATTATGCAGATGAAACACATGATGGCATTAAAGGACCTGAATTGCACAAAGCAATCCAACAAACACTTGAACTAAAACCTACCCAAAAGCACCCAAAAGAAGTCCCTTAATTAATGTTACTAAATTACTAATTCACTGAAGGAAAAAAAAACACATAATTAAGAGGATTAGAGCAAATCTAAAAGACCCATATCATAAATCGGCAGAAAAATGAGAGAATAGTATCATAGTCGAGAAGAAGGGCGCCTGAGTTGGATTTTTGCGAGAGGTTTGCGGAGAGCTCGCAGTACTAATGCTCGTAGCCTTCGAATACCTCACTCATCTTGATTACTGGTTTTACTGCGCGTGCATAAATCTAGTAATTCAATTCGGAATTGAGGAATCGGGAAGGCAACAATCTGAGGGTTCTCAAAGGGAGGATCGGGGGTTGTCTTCAACTTCGATGTTCAGATTTTGATCTTTACGAAAATCCAGATTCGACTTGGAGAGCCTCCGTGAAAAATGAACAGTCGTCTACTTCCCCTGCGCCGTAATCATACGAGATGGCTGTAGAATTTGTATTGGTATTAATTGGGATTTCCATGTTGTTTGGTTGAGATGCTACAAAGAAAGTTGGATTTAAACTTCCCGAGATCAGAAGTAAAACATGCTATGAAATAAGAATCGACCTCGGATGCAGAGCTCAGTAATGACAATGGTATTCAAGTCGTCAAATCTAACCTAGCGTTAGGGGTAAAATCGGTAGGTTGATAAATTATTTTGTTTGGACTGGTTTGGTATTGAGTTTTGTCATAATCATTAAATAAAGTTATTATATGATTTTTTATTAAAATTCAAAGTATTTAAATCATTTTCTTTAGGTTTCCTTTTGAAGAATGGGTTAAAAGGATTTGTGCCTCATATTTAGCACAACAAAAGGGCTAAAATGGGTCATAACAATGGGATTAGAATTGGTCTATGTATTGGGTTCGACTAAAGTTACAATTGGGTCTATGCATCCAGTCCATTCCAAAGAGCGTGACCCTATAAGCCTATTAAGATTTTTACAGGCCCAATTAGTAACGCTTTACAAGACAATTTTTAAGAAATGTTTAATAACAGAAAAATACAAAATAGGATTATTAATTTTTTATGATTTGAGAATGCATTAGATAGTTTAATCTGGGAATGATTTTTTGACAAAGAAAATATGGAAAACGTATGTTGTACTAAAAAAATTCATGTCTGATAGTAATGTTGTTGTAATATAAATTTTAAGATGGTGGCGATCGTGGTAGGACGACGATTGGAGCAAGGTGGTGCTAATAGTTAGGTGTGGTGTGGTAGTAGTGGTGACAAGTGTTAATGGTGTTGGGTTATAAACGATGGCAATATCAGGGTTTGAGGCAATGGTGGTGGGAGTGGTGACAGCGTAGATGGCAATGATGGTGACTCACGGTGTGTGTAGTACACATTATTGTTGTTTGAACCAAATTCGCACACTGCCACACATAGAGGCGTAATCTAATCGAAAGTACCCATGAACTCCGGCGAGTGGAGAATAAGGTTGATTGAGAATGTGATTGAATCTAGATTAGACCACCTACACATCTCCCGAGAAGGAGATCAGATCATTAGTGTAGTTCTAAGAAATGAGTATGTATGATGTGCGATACATCAAAATACATCGTTGACGAAGGAACCTTGGCTTCGGCGCGTAAGAGATGATTCTCCATGTCTATGCGTAGATGACAACGTGCATGAGAGAATATGTAGGAGTAATAACGTATATCAGAACTAGAGAGTTAAATACTCATGCTAAGGTATTTATAGAGATCTTGAGAGTCCTTGTAGGGAGAGTAGTCCCTATAAATCGGGAGACAATCTAGGAGGGAATCTAGGATAACATATCCAATCCTCCTAGGATTATGATTACGTTGCCCAATCCTTAAGATAACCTAATTTGACTTGAATTAGGATTTCCTTACTTGGTAGACAAGTAATATCTTCTATGGGCTTAGACCAAATGGAGTCATGTTGGACTACCTTGACCTAGGTAATCCAATCCGGAGAACCCACGTAGTTTCGATCTCACTTAAAGGGCTTTCTGTCATTCCGACCACCCTAAGTGCGACATGTCATGAGCCAAAAAATTCATGGTCCACAATTGCCTCTAACTTTGCTTTTAAGAGTGCACTCATCTCAAGGATGGATAGATACCAATGGTCCATGAGTGAATCATTCCAGAATGACCTTTTCTAGAATACACATTGGAATAACCTTAGAACTTTTTATTTAGCCGGAGCTAGCCAAGTCCGGCTAGTCCTGCTGGCTTCTTTCTTAAAGATCTGATCTTTCGAACTTCCAAACCATATTGTTGACCCTTGGTCAGAGTTCTGAATGCATAACTAAAAAGCTAGATGCAAGGTGGAATGAACCTATTTTGCTTTTATTCCTTGAATGACTTAGATGACTTAGAAGATATCTTGCTAAGTTTATTCTACTCAAGTCATTAAGCTTGTTAGACTAGAACACTTAAACTTTCATCTTTGCTTCCTTATTGCAAAATGTAGTTGAATCCGACAATCTTTCCGTAGCAAACCAACTTGGAGTAATAAGTAATGGAGTTAAACAAGAATAAGTTTTCAGGCTTGGGACAAAGCTCTAGACCCCCTTGACAACATTGAAGTAGTAAATGTTATCCCTTAAACTTAGTATTTATAAACATTTTCACTGTGGTAATTAGAGTGCCATCCTAGTCCAACACTAGGTCCAAGACCTATGACAAATCTTTTGTTGCGAACTTGCTCTAATGCATTGATCTAATTAAGGATGAGAAAATGATGGGTTATATCCATAATGGCCTCTAGGTTTTAATCTTAGTTTGACATGTTTGAGTTACCTTCTTGGTTGAGTAAGAATAATTGCTAACACTTGCTGAAGATTAATCAAGGTGTTGTTGGGAAAAGTTGAGCATGGCTTTGATTCTGTTTGTTCTTTCACCTGACCCCATTCTAGGTTTGAGGATTTTAATAATTGCAACGTGTCACCAAGAAAGGGTTTCTTTCCTAGTCTAAATTGCATGAATGTCCTAGTGAAGCTTAAGCAAAAGTTTCGTGAATGACTTGGTCACTTACACATGGGTCAAAAATACATTTGGAATCCTTTTGTCAGACCCTATATTCATTAGACCTGAGTGTTTCCTTAGTTGACTTAGCTAAGGCTTTTTTGTGAATCAAATCTCATTAGAATAAAATTTCATCTTGGGGGTTTCCTAGTTTGGGTGTTTCTTTCAAACTTGCATTAGGCACAAGATCACCAAAGAACATACTTGACTTAGTACGTTGGTCCAGGATAGAAGTAATTGTACTCGGGGTAGGAGTTTAGAGCCACTAATTGGATGACCCTTAGGTTGCATAAACTTTCTGGAGGCCGGATGGTGCACTAGAATCTTCCATATCAAAGGGGCACGTCCTTATGTCCGTAGTCTGCTTATCGTAATTGCGCTTAATACGACTCGATCTCTTAAGTTGCAAACCAAAACGCCACAGAATAGGCTATAAGAGATTCCTCTAACACTAAAAGTTTTGAGTATTTTAGACTATGACATCGCTTGCATAGTTACAAAGGTAGTGCAATATTTGGGAAATTAGGGAGTTCCCTATACTGCTAAGAATGGTGTAAGAAAGAAAAAAGACACACTAGGATATGAAAAGATCATTCTCAGCTTTGGGGTTTTAGGTTATAGATATGTTGTTCCGAACGTCAACCCATGCTAGGTGCCCGAGTCATTGTATAGAACATTATTTATTTGACCAATCTGACTTGCTTGTGGTCGATTGATGGAATTACACTTGGACTAATCAGAGACTCGTAGATAGGAGTTCACTCTTAATGAAAGTAGTAGTTGTTGGAACCAAACTCGCATACCACCACGGATGTGAAGGGAAATAATTAGATTTATAGTTGGATTTCTAGTGACTACATGCATATACAATTCTAAATTTATATACATAAGCAACGGAAGCATATTATCACATATTATCAAAGCTATAGTTATGCAAATCCCCTTCAAGAAGCATAGGTTCATATATGATGCATCTAACAAAATATTGAAGAACAAAGTGAAGGTTGAGTTTTATACCTCTTGATCTAGACTTTAGACCAAGGATAGACCACCTCTATGTTGTTCTTGGAACTTCTTGAGTCTAGCCTCTCTCCTTTATTCCTCCACCTTGATAGATATGGAACACCTTTGATTCTCCTCTGGTCTCCAAAGTAGAAGACCTCTAAAGATCCACACGCACTAGTGTAGTGAGATGGATGTTGGAATAACCAAAAGGAGAAGAGATGATTAGCTATATCCCCCTTTGTGGCCAGCTATGTATGTGTGTAGAGAGAGAGAGAGAGAGAAAGACTTCTTTTTCTCTTGTTGAAAAGTTCACACAAAAGCCCTAAATGAATTTTTTTTCATTAAACTCCCTTTATAAAGGTAAAAGAAGTAAGTCAACAAATTGACACTTTCTCTCTCTTCTTTCCTCATCCTTGGCCGGCCACTAAGTGTTGATTTGGGCTTTGGGTTTTTATCATTTCAAGTCATCATATGCTTGAATAAAAAGCCCAAAGGGTTTAGGCCTGATGGGCCCGAATGAACCAAAACTTTTCTTTAAGCCCGAAACGATCTTTCATCGCTTCTGTGATTTCTTTAGACTTTCTAATTAATCAGAACACCTAATTAATCCAATTAATTAATTCCATCATCCTTTATTTGTCTCACCATAAGAGTGTATCGGTGTACAATCATTTTAGGTTCTAATTAGCAAGGCAGTGAGGTGATTCCAATCCAATTGATTCGCATTTATCCAATGACTTAGTGAATTAAAACTTACTTTTAATTCTCCTTCTTCTTTGATGACTACTTATTTAATCATCTAGAAGAACCCATAAGCCATGAGTCACATCTAACCATATATCATGGCTACCAAGCTAATGTAGAATTTGGTCGGAGAACCTATTCAGTTGGAATTACAATGTAATTCGATCCTTCTCTAATTCAATACTCACAATCACATTACTAGGGTATGGATACTTAATGTCAAACCCCTAATGTGATTATAATTAGTTATATGATACAATTGAGTCGTATAGAAACGTCTTCCATCATTATGCTCGATACTTCGGCCGAAGATTCCCGAATCATATCTTAGAGTATTCTTCCTCTTGTAATAAGGATTAAAGATCCCTTGTTATCATTAACATGCCTCTGAGAATAAATCACTGACCCAACAATGCATAGAACACATCCAAGATGAGATGTGGTCACGTCTTATTATCAAATGATCAGCAACGTATCCCCAAGACAACGTATCCCCAAGACAACTATGATGTACTCATCTATGTATATGTCAGTGTCCTTCTAACAATCCTATGACCAGGAACCTTTTTGGACATTATGGTTATGTGAAGAAGGTCTCTGCAGTCTAACCTCATTAGATTACTTCTTCCATCAATCCATTGTCCATGGATTCACTATTTTGGACGTGTATCGTTTATTGAGATAGTCCTAATGAGTGAGTTTTCCCTTTTGTTGTATTAGAGTTATCTAAACATACAGACATTGTCCTGAAAGGTTTCTTCCAAAGATTGACTTTCAGGGCATATCTTCAATAGGATGGAGGTGTAATCTACTTGAAATCACCCATGAACTTCAGCAAGGGGAGAATGGGGCTGATTCGAGGATGCGATTGAATCTGGATCGGACTACCCAAATATCTCAAGAGAAGGAGAATTAAGTCACTGGTGTAGTTCTATGAAAGGAAGATGCATGATGTGCGATACATCAGAATACATCATTGGTGAAAGTGCCTTGTCTTTTACTCGTAAGAGATGCTTCTTTGTGTCTACACTAGATGATAGCGCATATGAGAGAATACGTATGAGTGATAGCGTATAGCAAAACTAGATAGATAAATAACCAGGCTAGATTATTTATAGAGATCTTGAGAGTCCTTGTAGGGAGAGTAATTCCAATTAAATTGGGAAACAATCTATGAAGGAATCTAGGATAAGATATCCAATCTCCTAGGATTGTGATTACGTTGCCTAATCTCCAAGATATGTAATTTGACTTGAATAGGGTTTCCTTACTTAGGAGATAAGTAATATCTTCAATGGCTTAGAGCTAATGGAGCTGTGCCAGACTACCTTGGCCTATGGTAATCTGATTTTGGAATACCCACGTAACTCTAATCTCACTCAAATGGCTTTCGGTCATTCCGACAATCTTGAGTGCCGCGTGTCATGAGCTTAAATATTCATGGTCCCACAATTGTGATGAAGGGTCATGGCAATGGTGGAGATGATGGTGGTGAAAATAGTGAAGGTGGGAGTGGGCATATTATGGCATGGCTAATGGCTTCAAAGAATGTGGTGATGGTGGTGAGTTGTAATAGTAGTAGTGGTGGGAGGTGGTGCTACTGATGGTGGCAATGGTGGTGGTGGTGGTGATGGTGGTGGGAGGTGATCATTGTTTAAGATGTTGATGTAATGTGGAAATATTGATATGCAAATTTATATTGATATCGATATTGATTGCCTTCAACGAAAACTATGGAAATTTGCAATAGGGTTGGTACGTCAACTCTTTCAAATTTAGTCAACATTAGAGAAAAATTTCTCAAAATAATTTCAAAATTTTGAAATTTGCAATGGGTTTCGGAAAACTTTCTGGTGTGAATCGGTAAATATCATTGATATTCTTTGACATTCCTATATCTCGCCAATAAGGGGTGATGTTTGCATTTCACCTCCCCCCCTTCCATATTGATCCTTGATTTTTCGGATATTTCGATGAAAATATTGTCAGTTTAGTGATAGGAGCATATTTATGCAACTTAGTTGGCTTGTTCTTGTGCATTTATGTCATGTCTCTTTAGTTATTTTAGTGTTTAAAGTCATTTTCGTGTGTTTTCAGATTTTAAGGACAAAGTAGGCAAGAAGATGCATTTTGGAGCATTTTGGAGCAAAATGGAGCTTGGAATGCATGTCACATATTTGGAACCAAGGTTTGGACGAAATTGAAGAATTAAAGAGGCTAAGAATGTGAAGAATTAATGTACAAAGGATCAAGAATTCAGCCACAAAAGAACACCCACTCCTTGCCGTGTAACCACATAGCATTACCTTTGGATTCCCATGCATGCTTAATCATCCTTGTCCCATAAAATATTTCTGATTTCATGCCTCAATTCACTCAATTATCACACTCAATTGCTGCATACCTCTTCTTCCCTTCACCCATCAGATTTCACACAACTTTCACAACCATTCCATGCACCAATTGATGCTCCATCATCCACATTTGGGATCCAATGCTGTGTGCAACACATGTTGCTGCACCTTTGACTAATTTATGAAACATTTCACCTCCGCTTTTCATTTCCATGCAATGAACATAATCATTCATGCTCCCTAGCTGAAATACCACTCCATTTTACCCTCCATACTTTGCATCATTGCTCCATTTTCATCCTTGGACCATTGCACACCACAAATTCACCCTCCTTGCTGTGCATTTTCCCCACTACCCAATCTGATTCTCTAGGGTTTTTGGGGCCTATATGAAGGAAGATTTTGTGAAAACATGTTCATTTAAGCCACATCATATAGCATGCAATTAACAATTAAAGGCGGAATCATGCTAGCATGCACTTAAAAACAAAACATTAACCAAGAAATTCAAAGCCTAGTAGATTGGTGAACCATTAATCAACTCAAAACAAAGTGAGTTGAAATTTATACCTTTGAAGATTCCTCTTTGCATAAGCAAAGGCTAATCACCCAAAGAGAGGGCCTTCATTCCTTGCATCTTAAATCTATGGATTTGGATGGAAGAATAGGTTTCTCCAAGTTCCCTAAATAGGGAACCTCTAAGTCTCTTCACCAAGGAGAGATTGGAGAATAAATGAGTGACCTTGGAGTAGTGGGATTGCAAGATGCACCCCCCAAGGTGGCCGGCCTCTTTAGAGAGAAATGGAGAGACATGTTCTCTCCAATTTTCCCCAAAACAAACCCTTAATGAATTTTAGCTATAAAGTCATATTTATACCTTTATTCATTTGAGTGGCAAACTTGTAAATAAGTCCAAGTTCACTACCCTAAACATCATGGCCGGCCATTGGGATATTATTGGGCTATTATGCCCTTGTGAATCTTTATTCATTAAGTTGTCATACAACTTAAGTCAATGGGCTTGACGTTTGAAGCCCATTGGGCCTAAACGTCCAAAACTATCCCGAGGTCTTTTAACGAACTTATTCGTTTGATTAATTAACATATTAATTAATCCTTGCCATAAATAAATGATTAAACCATTTAATCATTCTTACTCATCTCCGTTTAATCTCCAATCTCCACCTCTTATGGTGTGCAATCCATTAGGTTCCTTTTAGCGAGGCAGTGGGCGATTAAAACCATTTTACATCGATTGTGAATTGAAACTTACTTTCAATTCTCCCTTTAGTGATTACACACGTTTAGGGCTTCCACAAACCATGAGTGACACCTTGCAGCATATCATGGTTACCCAAGCTAATCAGAAGAGGTAGAGAAAACCTATTCAGTTTGGGATTACAAATGCAATACGGTATTTCTCTAATACAATACTCTTGACCACATTGTTTGGTTTGATAGTTTATTTATTCATGTCTACTATCCAATGTGATTCGTGTGCTTATATGATTTCCTTGAATGTGATTTGGAACGCATTCCTAAATCTCATTCATACTCTGGCCAGAGATTCTAAATCATATCATAGAGTATTCTCCCTCAAACGGTTTGAAGGTTAGAGATCCCTTGTTGCGCATTCACTTGCCTCCATGACTAAGTGGCTTAACCCCAACGATGCCGTGGACACCCCGATAGGGTGACTTTGACATAATCAAAGATCAAGGACTTAACCACAAGACAACTGTGATGCCTCAGGTCAAAGGACTAATTTGCATTATCCCAAACATGAGTTCTCATGTGACATGAGTATGAGAACTCTTCGTTGATCACGTTTAGTGAACTCATTCTCTACTGAGCACCTACGTACTTTTCTTGATGTCACACACACCAATGACTTGAGACTAGTCACTCTCCCTGAGAGAAGACACAGTACGTACCGATCTTGACGGACTGTCAATGCCCAATTGGCAATCCTATGATTAGGAACATTTAGGATGTGTCTACGAAAGAATGGTCTCATGAATCTAACTTCATTAGATTGCATTCTCCCAATCACATATTCCTTGGACTTTATCGTTTAAGCATATAACATTTATATGAGACGGCTCAAACAATAATCTTTGCCCTTTATATTAAACTAGATTAGTTTAACATGTGAAATGTCCGTAAAGTATCATCACATGATTGGTTTTAGGGCACATTTCCAACACTATATATACATGTTTACACCCCTTGGCAAAGGGTTCACACTCTCATATTCACCATTCATCACAGAAATTCGTCCATACTCACCCTAGGCAGCAAAACACCCCAAAAACACCATTCTAGTGCCCAAAAAATATCACAGCCACTCCACCTTCTTCCACCCTCTTTGCCAAAGTTCTCCACCACCCTTCCACCATCAAACACTCCTCTACACTCATCATAAACCTTTCTGCACCATAGAACTACCCAAAACCTGTCCACAAACCAATCTGCCACAAGCAAGGGAAAGGAGGAATCTTGGATGCACTTGCTGCCAAGTTGGAGCATTCTAGGTGTTTTCTTTCTTTGGATTTTAATGTCTAATTCATGTAATCTTTGTTTTGCTTTAAGTATGATTGGCTAATTTCGTTTTGGCTAAGGGTGGATTCAAAACCATGATTATATATGTGAAATAAGTTGATTACTTTCAGTTATCGTTGTATAAGTCGTGAATACAATTTGCTTAACCGTTTGATTTAGAACTTATTCTTGTATGTTGGTTGAGAGTGCACGCTTAATTTGCATGCTTGAATTTGATGCTAGGATATAAGTTTGTTTCACCTAATCGTTATGAATTTATATTCGTAAGTAGTGAAGGTCGCTAGTCACGATCGTGTTAAGTAGATTCCTGGTAAGAGTATCATGCTTTTCATAGTTACGAATGCCTTGTCGATGCTTATGATTTCCAAAGAACGTAATGATTCTAACTTGTGTCTTTATCATGCTGTTCATATAAAGAACTTGTTGGGAATAATTTGTTTGCGATGCATATTCATCCAATTCAATGATTCTAGGGAAATCTGAAGGTTAATTTAAGCGGACCTAATTAACTTGGAGTGTCGAGATTCATAACTTATTAAATTGATAACTGAAAATTAATTTAGGTTGCATATATTTCATGTGTGGAGAAGAACCCCTTAGCCATTCCATCATCCATTGATTATTCATAACTTTGTGTTACAATCTGTTTCTATTACAATCTGTTTTCCTTGCAATCTGTCCCTTTAGTTCATTTTCGTCCAAATCAATTCCCCATTTATTTTCAAGTCCTAGATTAGTTAGAAAGTGTGTTGGTTTATGTTTTTAAGTGTTTTGGTACAAGTTAAAACCCAAATTCGTCCAAATTGGTGCTTTGTGTTCAAAATTGCCCAGAAAGTGTTTTTAAGGCAGTTTTGAGTCTTTTAGTTGCTGTTTTGAGTTATTGGTTTATTTTAGTATTTTAAACGTGAGTTTTGCATTCTTTGAGTCTAATCTAGTGTTTTAAACTTTGCTTTTACATTTCTAAGTCAGTTTTCAAGTGTTTAGCAATCCCTCCTAATCCCCGGTTTAGAACGATCCCTACTTGCATACTTTGCTACAATTGATAAAAAGAGGGTTTAATTTTGTGTGTTAACTTATTTTTCACATCATTTAGTTGATATTTTGAACATTGGAGGTGGTAGTGGCAAAAATGGTGACAACGATATTGGAAAAAAGTGATTGAGGTGCCAGTTTTGATGACCATGTTAAGGTGGTGGTAGCATACATGTATTTAGTTATAACATATCTTGTATTTTCTAATATTTTAGTTTCTATTCTTGAAAAACACAGGAAACATCAATTTTACATTTTACATAACTAATTGTAAATATTGTATTTTGAACTTTTTATTTTCTGAGTTTGTTTTATGAATACTGGCATGCGAATTTCGTACACGACTGATTTGA
This sequence comes from Malus sylvestris, assembly GCF_916048215.2. Lineage (NCBI taxonomy): Eukaryota > Viridiplantae > Streptophyta > Magnoliopsida > Rosales > Rosaceae > Malus > Malus sylvestris. Next base: position 34,872,397 of record NC_062275.1, read on the forward strand.
CGAAATTTCACCAAAAAGAGAACAAACATCGTTAACCTAGTTGACGAACACTCTAAAAAAAGGGAGGATGTCCTTTAAAGGGCTTATGATGCCTAAGTTAAGACAGTAGTACACAGAAAAAAGAAGTTGAGAAAGTTATGAGCATATTACGTGGTGATTATCTTTTCTTCTGTTTGATATGGATATTTATAGTAAAACCCTAGCAAACAACTGAGGGGGGAGGCTGTGGAGCATACTAGGCAGTTCTTGATGATCCAACTAGTATCTATAGTCTTTCAACCTAGAAGTCTTAAAGGTCCTTGTTGATAAGAGTGCAGTTGCGCCAAACACCCAAAGGAAGACTCCGGAGAGTCTGTGCCCTACAACCATTGGACTAAGTATGGCTCGATGACAGGACGCCTTATGGGCGGCTGGGAGAGCCCATGGTGTGAGTTCTATAGAGAGCTATACATATGGATGGATATTGTTGTACACATGAGATTATTAGAGATTAGAATTAGCTATGTTTGTAAGCTGATAAGGAACATGTATTATTAGAGATTCTAGCTTAAATAGTCATGACAATATTATAACACATATAGGATATGAACGATGGTTTGATAACTGTGATAAGGTTAGGCTAATAAGGATTACTCAATGGGAAGATTCCTTGTTATTCACCATGGTATAAATATTAGGGTCCCTACACTTCCTACTACATGCAAGATACCCTAAAGCTCAGGCCCCATTTACTGAGAATTGCATACAGAGAATAAGAGTAGTAGAAGAGCCCTAGGACTGTCAAGATGTCTCCTTTAGGTTAGTGGTCATTTGGTATCATGATTTACTTGTTCCACGTACATTGATCTTATTTTTGGTATCAGAGCTTTCAAATACTAATTAACCCTAAGAGGAAAGCATAAAGAATTGCTTATTTTTTTAAAAAAAATTCAGGTTAAAGATTAATTACATATTATACAAGGAGAACATGTGTCATATTATTATCTATTCTAAAATTGAGGAGGAATTGACTGTTCATTAAGCTATAGTGAATTGTTTGCCCATCGATGCCAGCCAAATTAAAGTGGGTTGGGAGGGTAATTCTCAAAAGTTCAGAGGGTGATTTTGTCCATATGGTTTAGCACAAAGCCACTCGATTTCATGCTATTTACAACAATACAAGCCACATGGGGATGGTTTGGGAGGGTAATTCTTAAAAGTTCAAAGGGTAATTTTGTCCATTTGGTTTAGCACGGATTGCTGGTTTATAGATTAGGGTTAGGTTCTTTCTTGTCAGTTGGTTCTTTCTTGGGCGCAGGTAAAGCCATGCCGATCCTGGCATGGTTGAGTGGAAGGGAGACAATGAGAGAAAGAGAGAGTGATTGTCTGGATAATAGGGAGAGAAATAGAAAGGCAGGGGTTGGGATGGTGAACAGAGCCGAGTAAGGTCCCTCAGTCCATGAATCACTCTGGATCATCCGTTCCCTTTTGCGTGTCGGATGAGTGGCTGGATTTCGAAAGCTAAGTTCCTTTTTTATTGGATTCTTTACTGTTAGCATAGATTGTCATCATTTGAGCCTTTTTGCCGTGAATTATTTCTGCATTTTGTTGCACTGTTGGGTTAGGTTTTGGGGGTTCCTTTATTTGTTTCTTCTTCTGTCATTTTCTCTCATTTTGGGGATGAATCTCTCTGTTCTATGTATTGTTCTTTGTTTTAAGGTTAGTTTTCTTTTCATTTTTTTTTGGGTTTTTTTTGGTGGGTTTTCAGTTCGTTGATCTATGACTCTATGTTTAGATTTTCGATCGTGTATGATTAAATGGGTATTGGGTTTTGGTGGTTGAAAATATGCTTTTTTTTCTTGCTTATGCTTCTTGCTCATTTTCCTGGGATTTTTTGTTTTGAGTTGCAAGGGTAAAGAGAACACTGAAATCTCAGGTTAAATGGGTATTGGGTTTTGGTAGTTGAAAATATGATGTTTTCTGCTTAAGCTTCTTGCTCATTTTTCTGCGATTTTTGTTTTTCAGTTACAAGGGTAAAGAGAATACTAAAATCTTAGAAATCGGTTTTGGCATTTGTATTAATGCATTTCCATTTTCGTTGGTTTGCAGGATAGGTGCATTGAGACCTAAAAATATTTGCGTGAACTTCCTAAATTTTTCTGAGGCTCCAAACGTTGAAGGGTAAGTGTTTTTGAGCTAAGTTCAAATTTTAATTCGATTCTCTACTATAAGCATAGATTCTCATCATTTCTTCCCATTTGCTGTGAATTATTTCTGGATTTTGTTATGCTGTTAGGTCAGGTTTTAGGGGTTCCTTTTAGCTGTGAATTATTTACCTTATGTCTGAATTTAACATGTTTGAGAGTTGTTAATGGATTTCCTATGTTTCAGAATTTTGGATCGTTGGAGTGAAAACTTGGTTCTTTGGCATTTGGAGGTATATAGTCATACACTTCTTTTAGTTCTTAGCTTAATCAACGGAACATGCTTATTTATATTTTGTTCTCTGTGAAAAAGTGAATTACACCTCAATTTCTTTCAAGGTTCTCTAATTTCTGTGATGTTTGGTATGTATTTTATGGTTTGTGTTTTGTGGATTTTAGGAATTTGGATTTGGTATAAACCATTTGCACATATTCTGTTGGATTTTTCTGCTATAATCGTTAACCTTGGTCTTTGGTTTTCGAATTATGATTTTTTTTGGGTATAAATTTCTGGATTTTGGGGTTTTTACAGTGGTGTGTTGATGGTGGCTCACAGTTCGATATCATGACTTTCAATGTGCTTAAGAGCTTAATTAATCAGTTAATAGTGGGGTGTTTTGGGATTTTGGGGATTTTGGGGGGTTTTTACAGTGCTTTGGTATCGTGACTTTCAATGTGCTTAAGAGCTTATGTGCAGTTGCATTTTTCTCTGCACTGCAGTTGATATCATGACTTTCAATGTACAAATTTGATGGTTTTAAATTTTTAATTGTGGAAATGGGGTTGAATTGATTATGTTATTAATTTAGCCCATAAAGATTGAAGACTGTGTTTATGCTTGCAAGTTTGGTTTTTGAGAGGTTTTTGGTCAGGGAATTAATTTTGTGTTTACAGTTCATGGTGCCAATTTTGTTTTGTTTCCGGGTGAAAGTTATATTCTGGTGTCTTTTAGTGATCTTCATGTTTTTCGTACGAAATGAGATTGTTAGCTTCTATGGTAAGCAATATTAACTATCAGGGATTTGTTTTCATGAAATTTCCACTTTTTTCATCTTTGAATAGTCTCAAGCATGGTAAATATAATAGCACTAGAAAGTGAGGAAATCCACTTTCTTTGGTCGGGTTGGATTCTATACTATGACTACCATTTTTATCTCTAAACAAAATTTTAATGGTATGAATGATATAAAAGGGTAAATTGAACTATTTTGGTTTCTTTGTTCTCACGCTTTGGTGCCTCGAGTTTTAATTTTTCATAGATGTGTCTGAGTTGTTTTCCAGTTAATATTCGGGTGCCATTGACAACTTCTAGGGGACCAATTACAAATCGTAACTAGACTAGGAAATTACATTACCAAAGTAGGAAAGTTCGGTCTTGATTCATAGTTTGGCAACATAATATGTATGTAGGATGTTGTTTTGGAACCACTTGGTAAGTGTTAAATACATCCTAGAACATGACTGACTAACAAGTGTGGTCGTTCAGATATATTTGCAATTGAGATCATTGTCTAAATCAGATTTTTTTTTTCTTTTTCATATTGAAGCAAATCTTGCCTATTGGGTGTTTATGAAAATTCCCCAGAGAGTTAGAAACAAGGATATGATGCAAATATGAATGTAGGCTGTTTTGGTATGTGTGTGTACGTATAGGGGTGTTATATTGATATGACATGCTGCCTTATTTATCTATTTTTCGATTGTTAGATCAAAGAAGGAAGTTCAATGTATCAAGGATCAAGGTTTGGACTACTAGACAGCATGCCGCCTTCAGTTTGAGGTATGGAAGTCTCGAGCTTGCAATATGGACGCTTGCGTGTTTAAATTTCTGGTTCCCGAATAAGAAATATGTTCTATTTGATCCCGAATAAGAAATGACGTAGGTTTGTGGCTTCCATCGTTATTAAGTTGTATCCTTTTCTACTTGGGTTACAACAAAAACCATTATAATGAATTAATCAATTTTTTTATTCTAAGGAAGTATGTATTCAACATTGTTTTCTCTGAACAATTTCAATTAATATAACTATGACCATTTGTCTACTATTTTCTATCTTTTGTTCTTCTTCCTTTTATTTTTATTGAGATCTAGTCAGTATTAAATTGAAATTGATATTTTAGACTTTACTCCTGATGTGGTTTTCAAACCCAACATGTGAAGGGTTAATTAAAGGGTTTAGGGTTTAGAGTACTTGCTATTTGTTCTGTTAGCATCTTGATTTTCATTCAGTGAACACATCTCAAGGCGACAATGTGGAGGGATTGTGTGAAACTAAGTCATAGGTTTTGCCAAGTCATCGTTTTGGGTTTAGGGAGTGGGGATGATTAAACCCTCGGGGTAGAGTGTCTTTACAAATTTAATTTGCTTTTATATCTGATTGTATTGAAGTAATTATAGGTTGCATGACGTTACTGTTCAATTATAGCTTTGGTCGAGGGCCCTTCCAATTTACTCAACATTTCACCTAGGCCTTGAGCTTTCGTATTCTTCACTGATCCAAATTAGTTGTGTTGGATTCAAAATATTCCTAAATTTTTTTTGTTTTATTTTTTTGGTGTGTCTTTGCTCATTTAGCTAAAATTTCATTAGATTTTGTCGTTAAATTTGAAAGTCTTTGGGTTGCTAACAGATTTACTTTTTGCAAATTTCAAAAATTTGGATCGTTAGAGGAAGAAGTTGATTCCTTGATGTTTTGAGGTATATAACTATGCGCCATCATTTTTTTTTTCAAAGCCTAATTAGTTATCTACCTTTTTTATTTATATTCGTGAAGCTTTCATGCTTGGATTTTAAATATATGATTCATTTTTGTTTGTTTTAGCTTACATTGGAACCGAGTTTCTTTTTATTTTATGTGCGTATCTGTTATCTGTCCATTTATGTTAAGGTCGAGTAACTAAGCATGTATTTGGTGATTTGAGCTTAGAATGGAACTGGGCTTCTTTCTATTTTGTGCACGTATCTGTATCTGTCTATTTATATAAAGCTTGAGAAAACTGAGTAGTCGGTGTATTTGTTCCAAACGCCATTCAAATTGGATAATTGGTTTATTTGTTCTAAACCCCATTAGAATTGTGTTTGCTTGGATGGGTTGTTAGTACAGGGATAATTAAATTAGGAATTTTGGTTTGACATTTTGTGATTGGGATCTAATTACAGGTTTTGTGTTGCATGTCTCCATGTTTTAGTTTTTGTCCTATTTGTGTAGTTAGTTTGGGATCTAATTGTCCAGTGGTTGGACGATTCTATTAGGGTTGAAGGTCCCTTGCCATCTCTATTATTCTGGTTTAGGCCAGTGTTCTTGCTTTTTTATCGAATGTCCTTCTGTAACTAATGGAAGCAGGGATCTTCCATCTTTATTGCTTTGAACATTTGGGTGTTTTTTTGTAACTGCTTAAACAGGTGCCTAGGCTACAGGGCATGTATTTTGCCATCGTAACTGCAGGGGCAAAATATGTGTGGACTGCATCTTCCTTTTGTAACTTACGGAAACATGCATACTACATCTTTGTTGCTTTGAACATTTATGCTTGAAAGATTAACTGCTGAAACAAAAACAACCTACATTTTCACCTTTCACTCATCTATCCCTTTTATTCATTCATGATTCTGTTTAATTTTTTTTCAAGTTACATGTGTCTAATTCATGTGGTTAAGATTCGTGCATTCAAGTCCCGCAGCAACGCGCGGGCATTTTTCTAGTGATAGCCAAATCTATTTCTGCAATATATATGATTCATATTAAGAATACGAAATTAGTATTGGCATTGGGATTGAAGCATCGTCACTGATCATCTAAGGATGATCAGTAGTCTATGTTTCGATCTCAAGTGGCATGGCACTTCACAATCCAAGGTATGAACACAATTACTTCTTGCAATCCACAAAGGGTTGTAACAATAACTATAGAAAAACGTATGTTGGCTATGAAGGTGCTATGATTAAAGAAAAACCTTCATATAACTCGTTAATCCAAAGGTTCTTGAGTCTATGATATAAAGAATGGGGATTAAAGTTTAATATTTTTCATGTTGCAACCATGAACCCTAATTCCATGAACCTCAACATTGTTAAACCACTCATTGGTGTCAACTATAAGAAACGGAAACAAGACTTGGAACTCATTTTAGGTGTCATGGATATGGATTTAGCAATGAGAACTGAGGAACCCACACTGTCTATGGATGGAAGCACTTCCAGCCACAGATCAAAGTATGAAAAGTGGCAAACATCGAATCGAATCTCATTGATGATATGTTGTTTGCGGAGGATTCCCTAAGGCAACGAATGCAAAAAAGTTCATGACATCCATGGAGGAGAAGTACAAAGAGTTGGAGAAAACTGAAACTGGCAACCTCATGAATTCACTTACATCAATCATGTATGATGGTGAAGGAAGTATGTGTGAATATATTCTCAGAGTCATCGACATTGCTGGAAAACTCAGAAATCTTGAGGTACCAATATCCGAAACCTTTTTGGTCCATGTAATAATGAATTCACTCCCAAATTTCTATACTCAGTTGAAAGTTTCTTACAATGCTTTGCAAGCCAAATGGGATGTGAATGAGTTAATCTCTATTTGTTTTGGGGAGGAAGTGATAATTAAAAACCAAATCTTGCCTCCATTGAATTTCAACGATTTTGAAATTTGTATTGATTGTGTCAAGGGAAAAATGACAAATAAAAGAAACGACGGTTCAACTAGGAGCAAACAACTTTTAGAAATAATCCATACAGATATTTGTGGTCATTTTCCCACACAAACAATTGAAGGAAATAAATATTTCATAACCTTCATAGATGATTTTTCACGTTACTATTACATTTATATGATTTCTAAAAAATCAAAAGCCCAAGAAGTTTTCAAGATTTATACTATGGAAGATACACACAAACTGGCAAACACCCTAGACCCTTTGCTTTGTTTTTTTACAAGAACATGGAATTGTAGCTTAATATACCACCCTTCGTACACCCAAGCAAAACAAAATGGCTGAGAGAAGAAATAGAACCCTAATGGAGGTAAGGAGTATGATCTATAGGACTAATCTACCAAGTTGTTTATGGAGTTAGAGATGGACGATCAACCAAGCACAAGAACTGACAATTTTATATTTGAAGAAGATGGTCAAATGGGGAATATGATGTTGAACATTCACTGACTATAACAGCTTTGGTTCAGCTTCCAAATCAAAGGGAAGAAAGTGAGCTAATGATGATTGTAATTTTGGGCATGGCACTGAAACTAATGAATTGTTGCATGGTGAGCAACAAATTGATGTGTTGTTGCATAGTGAGCAACAAATGATGACCATGGAGATTACTTGGAGGTGGCAGTGTTTGGGCTAATATTTAATTTTGGGCTTAAAAGGGAAGGAAGCCCAAAAGAGCTCAATAGAGGAGATTTTGCCCGAGGCACAGAATCAAGTCCCAATACCCATTTCAAGATAATGTGACGGCCCCCATTTAATGCAAAGGTTAGGTGTTTGCAAAGGAAGTGACAGCTGATGGAAATCAACCAACTCTCGGCCCAAAAGCACTTTTTCGAATGGTAGAACATGTAAAAATGCTAATGACTCACTACCCTCCAGTTGCTTTCGAGCAAGAGCAGAAACAACACAATCGGGTTAATTCGCCTATAAATAGGAGAAGAAGGCCCAGAGACAAGGACACTTAACCAATCAATCAAACAAACATACAAATTTTGTTCTCAAGCCAGATTTGCATCCAAAAGTTGTAATCAACCCATATCTCAGTCATTTTTAGGATCATTCCCCACAAAAGCCATCTTTTGTCTAGTTTAGAAGCTCTTCTACTTTCCCCTAGTTTGGTAGTATCAATTCCCTTTAGGAAACAACCTTGCTTGTATTTGCTGCTTATATTTCCATTTCCCAGTACGCATAAATCTTGCAAATATACAGAGAAATGGCTTCAAGAGGCTCAACTTTGCCCGACAAGGTTAAATCTTGCCCGACTTCCTTATGTTTGTATTTACATTTTGTAGATCTATTGTTTAATGCATGTTCCATCGTGTTTTAACTCACTTTCAACTGCTTTTCACTTTAAGTCCCATTTATGATCGAATTTGACTAAGTTAATCTTACAAGTGTTTAACTGTAATCAATCTAATAATCAAAATGGTTCTGGACTCCCTTCATTTGAACATATAAAATCACAAGTAAAAGTCCTTGATCACAAGGCAAGAAAAATAACTTAATGTGGACTTAACCCATCCACGACAATCCTTTGATAACAAAAAGTCCAAGTAACTTGGGGCACAAGTAATCGACTAAACACACTTGTTCGACATCTTCTATACTGAGTTAGCAGTGGCACGCCTAAGCACTTAGTTGGTTTTGATTGTGAGCCTCAAAGCCTACACCTAAGGCCCCACAAAGGCACTTTTTAGAAGTAACCTTGTTCTCCTATTGTAGTATTGCGAAAACAGGAGCTCGACAATCAACCAAAGTGCCAACTCTTCAGGGAGCTGTGTGCTCGAGCCAGGAACGCCCACTAGCCAGATTTCCTGCCCGAACATAGTTTTGGCACACTCGGTGGGACCACAAATCTTGTATGCCAAGAAGATAAAGGAAGGAACAAACTTTAAGGTGGGAATCAAAGCAAAAACCACCCGGTACACACCAAGATATAGCATGGAAAATCTCCCCGAAGACTTGCAAGGATCCGCCTTGATGGAAAGCTTGACCCCTTATGAGAAATTAGGAAACAAAATTCACAAATGATGACTTGCAACTACTATGATGGCTGTAATAAGGAGCATGGAGAGAAACTCTCTACAAGCAAGAGAGGAAGTAAGCTGACTCTGCTCCTTAACAGAACATCGACAAAGAAGGCTGGATTTGGAATACCCTACTCTAGAGAATGATTATGCTAAAGAGGCGAGGAAAGAAACCAACCCTATGAAGGAAGAAATCAACCTTATTGAAGGAGTAAAAAGGAGGTAAAGAAGGCAAACGGCAAAAATAAAGGGGAAAGAAACCATGTGCCGCCAAATCCCCATCCTGAGAACTACAGAATCTTGAGAAGAGCTCAAGAAGACATGATGATGATGATGCCTACCCCAAGATGGAGCTCACAAACGATTTATTTTGGAACTACTTCACCCGAGATAGGGTTGCCTGCACCATTGTTGATAGATACTATCTATGAAGTTCTAGAACAACTACCGAACTTTGGCATAACCCAGGAAGAAGGGTTTCCTGAGCTAATGTTGCCTGAGGAGGCACATGCTTGGTTAGAAGAGTTTATGGACAACATTAGGGGCAAGGGGAAAGATCTACCTAGACCTAGCAACTTTCACGTAAACATAACATATGCTTTATTAGCCATGTTTTGCGCCGAGCATGATCAACCTCCCATGATGGAAGGTGATTACCTGGCAGCAAAACCAATGATGACGCATGTTAGTATCGAAAAAGCTGGACAAGGAGAGTAACACCAGACAGGCGTGCCCGAGCAATCAGGAATAAAGCTTAAGAGAATATACTTAGACACAATAGTTTTTGTTCGCCCAAGTTTAACCCTGGCCAATCATTTTAAACCCATATACATAACTGCTCACTTGGAAGGAGTACCTTTCAAAAGAGTCTTCATCGATGGAGGGGCCACGGTCGATGTGTTGCCTTACAAGCAGATAAAGAGAATGTGTAGAAGTAAAGAAGGTCTTATTCCTACGGATCTTACAGTTTCTAGTTTCTCAGGAGCCATCACCTGGACTTATGGAATACTGCCATTAGAGGTCTCTTTGGGTTCAAAACAAATCATGCTGGCTTTTTTTGTTGTAGATAGTACTTCCACTTATGAAGCTTTACTAGGCAGAGATTGGATTCACCAGAGTCTCTCTGTGCCATCTACTTTATAACAACAAGTGGCTGTCTACCATGAAGAAAGAGAAACAGGACCTGGGTTTTGGGAAATGGTGGAGGCTGAATCACGACCATTCTTACCCAGAACCAACATCGTAGAAGCCAACTTCTATGATCCGTGCATTGGGATTCTTCAGTGTTCAGGAGCTGATAAGAACGGCCGCCTAACTAAGGTGATGGCCCAAAAGCTTCTAAAACAAGGGTTATCCCAAACCCCCAACACCATTAATGTCATAATAGAAAAGGAAGAACCAAGTGGTTGCAGTCAGGTCTTTAATAAAAAGATTGTTGGTGTATGGGAGAAAGAAAAGACAAGAAAGCGAGAACTTAGCCATGGAAGAAGAACAGTGGAGCGGAGAGGCTTTAAGTAGCCAGAACAGAGAAGTAGAGTCTTTTGGGGAAGAGTTAGAAATAGCCATCCAAATGGCTGAATGTATATATGACTTAGATGGACCAGAGGATTTGCCCGAGAATCCAGAACTAGTTGAGTTTTTGTGTACAGAACTAGAAAAACCAGCTCCAGAAGTACAAAACCACTTGGAGACCATTGATTTGGGAACTAAGGAGGATCCAAGACCAATACAGATTAGTGGTTTGTTGGAAATCGAGGATCGGGAATTGTCAACCTTTTACATGAATTCAAATATTGTTTTGCTTGGCATTACACCGAGATGCCAGGTTTAGATCCAACCTTGGTAGAACATAGAATGCCTATTAAGGAGGGGTTTAAACCTGTCAAACAAGCACCACGGAGGATGTCCAAAGAAATTGAAGAGAAGGTCAAGGAAGAGATTGAAAGGTTGGTAAAAGCCGGATTTATTAGGCTTGCCAAATATGTTGAGTGGTTGGCCAACATTGTACCTATTTTGCAAGCTTTAACTAAGGTAGTTAGATGCTGTGTTGACTATAGAAACATTAATGGAGCTACACCTAAAGACGAATGCCCCATGCCCATGGCTGACCTATTCATAGATGTAGTGGCCAAGCACAAAGTTCTATCTTTTATGGATGGGAATACGGGATACAATTAGATAAAAATGGCTAAAGAAGATATACATAAAATAGCTTTTAGGTGCCTAAGCCATAGAGGAGCATATGAATATTTAGTAATGCCATTCGGGCTAAAAAATGCCGGTGCAACTTATCAAAGAGCAATGAATGCCAAGTTTTACTGGGGCACTGAAATATCAGTCAACTACATCCCTAGAAAAGCAAACATGATTGCCAAGGAGATGTCACAATTGGCCTCTGAAGTACAGATCCAAGAGAGGAAGTTTGAAGGGAACGTAGAGATCCAGAGAAGAAATCTCCCTTCCATCTTGGAAAGGGGATTCAGCCTAGATGTAATGATTAAAGATATAGAGACTGAAGATTAGAGGACACCTGTTCTTCGATATTTAAAAGATACACCTTTCCCCACAAGTAAGAAGAATAGACAGCAGGCGATTAAGTACGTTTTGTGGGAAGATAATCTATTAAGGAAGACTCCAGATGGACTAATGTTAAAATGCTTGGGCGAAGAAGAATCAATAAGGGTAATGGCCGAAGTGCATAAGGGTATCTATGGAGCACATTAGGCAGGAACAATGATGAGTTGGCTACTTAGAAGATACGGTTATTTCTGGCCTGAGATGGAGAAAGATTGCAAAGCTTATGCCCGAGGATGTGAAGAATGCCAGAGACATGGATCACTCCAACATATGCCCTCAGTACCCTTAAACCCCGTGGTTAAACCTTGGCCTTTTAGGGAATAGGCAATGGATTTCATTAGGCAGATTTACCCAGCATCTAGCAAAGGGCACACGTTCATAATCGTGGCAACAGATTATTTCACCAAATGGGTAGAAGCTTCAGCAATGAAAATTATCACTTCAACCGCGGTTATGAAATTCATCGAAACCAAGATCTTACATAGATTTGGGATGCCCGAGACAATTGTCACAGACCACGGGCCATCTTTTATTTCAAAAGAAGTAGAAGAATTTGCCAGTAAGTTCAAAATAAAGATGATCCAGTCTAGTCCTTACTACCCCCAATCGAATGGGCAAGCTGAAGCTACCAATAAGATCTTGGTAGGCATTATTAAAATAGTGGTGGTCGGAAATCCAGAGAAATGGCATGAGAAGTTGAGAGATATGTTATGGGCGTATAAAACTTCCAAAAGGGTGGCAATTGGAACTACTCCTTATGCTCTGACTTTCGGGCAAGATGCTGGGATTCCCATGGAAATGAATGTAAGTTCGGTCAAAATTCAAAATCAATTTGGGCTACACAGTGAAGAGTATATTCAGGCTATGTGTCAAGGAATTGAGGACCTTGATATAGCCCAAATCGAAGCTCTAAATAAAATTCAAGAAGGAAAGAGAGTTGTTGCCCGAGCTTACAACAAAAAGATCAAGTTGAAGAACTTCAAAGAATGAGAGTTAGTATGGAAGGCAATTCTTCCTTTGGGAGCTCAAATAAGTGGCTTTGGAAAATAATGCCCGACTTGTGAAGGTCGTTTCTTTGTTAACCAAGTATTGGGTAAGGGTGGATATTATTTAGCAGATTTGGAGGGAGGCTTATAGAAGCATCCAATCAATATCAAATTCTTGAAGAAATATCACCTAACCCTGTGGGATGTAAGGGATTGCTACATCGAAGAAGAAGTGTAAGCGTTGCATGGGGCTAAAGTCAGTTTTTGCATATGGATCTCAAAGAAAATGCAAGAACAGAACAATTTAAAGAAATCTTGTTCATTTCTTCAAATGTTGAAAGTTACATCAGATTTAACGTAAAGGCTTTACATCCCTAACTCGGGTAGTTATCCTAGAATGGGAAGCCTACATTTTGCCCAAGTCTTCCTAAATATTGTGACTATTGACTAAATATGTTTCGGCATATCCATCTTTTATTTGTCGTTTCAACTATTTCGAATCTTTTATGCCTTCATCTCGAAGCCCGATCAATTTGTTTGACCGATGGAGTCACGGTGGTTGATCCTGAAGCATTCACCTATGATGATGAGTGATCAAGAAAGCAGGAGCTATGTGGAAGTTTGGGCTTATGAGTATCAATATAAGTGGAATCTTTTGGTGCGATTAAGGTGACTTGGTTACTCCTCAATGCCATAAAAGTCCTGAAATGGGAGCGAGGAGCAAAGCGCCTTTCTAGAAATATCATGAGAGCTGATTCCTCATTAGGCATGCTATCTCCAGCAACAAGTGATATCTGAGAAATCCATGCAGGTTGCAAGGAGTGCATTCTTCTTTCTTTTGAGAAAAGCCCAGTATAAAGAATTGCTTGAGGTGATGAAGGCTATTAAGAAGACAATGCATGGTGGAAATCTCTTCACCAGTCAAGAAGTAAAACTTGAGTCATGCAGCTTCAAGTACTTTTGGACATTTAAAGAAGGATTAGAATAACGACTAAGGGCTCTAAGGGATTTTTGGAAAATCTGAGAATTAAAAGGGCTTAAATTGGTTAAATTGTTTAGCTAGAGAAAGGGGTTTTATAGCGAAGGAACGAGTGATGGTTGGAATTCATGGGTTAGTGCAAAAGGGCATGGCAAACTAACGGTTGCTTTCAAAACAGTGCAAGTTCCGAGAGAAGGCGTGCGACAGTGGCTAAAGAAAAACAGCTATTCAATCAATATTAGCGCCTCGGTTTGCATGCTTAACAATGATTAAAGGGGGAACTGTTTAGGTTAATATTTAACTTTGGGCTTAAAAGGGAAAGAAGCCCAAATGAGCTCAATAGAGGAGATTTAGCCTGAGGCCCAAGTCAAGTCCCAATACCTATTTCAAGATAATGTGATGGCTCCCCATTTAATGCAAAGATTCGGTGTTTGCAAAGGAAGTGACAACTAATGGAAATCGACCAACTCTCGGCCCAAAAGCACTTTTCCGAATGATAGAACATGTAAAAATGCTGATGACTTACTACCCTCCAGTTGCTTTCGTGCAAGAGCAAAAACAACATAGTCGGGTTAATTCGCCTATAAATAGGAGAAGAAGGTCCAGAGACAAGGACACTCAACCAATCAAACAAACAAACATACAATTGTTTTTCTCTCTAAGTCCCATTTATGATTGAATCTGACTAAGTTAATCACCTTCACCTCTGCAAAGTGTTTAATAGTAATCAATCTAATAAGCAAAAGGGTTCTGGACTCCCTTCATCTGAACATATAAAATCACAAGTACAAGTCCTTGGTCACAAGGCAAGAAAAAGAACTTAATGTGGACTTAACCCATCCACGACAATCCTTCGATAACAAGAAGTCTGAGTAACTTGGGGCGCAAGTAATCGACTAAACACACTTGTTCTATATTTGCTATACTGAAATAATAGTGGCATGCCTAACACTTGGTTAGTTTTGATTGTGAGCCTCAAGGTGAAGGAATATTTTGTGAAAACAAGTTCATTTAAGCAACAACAATAAGCATGCAATTAACAATTAAAGGCGGAATCATGCTAGCATGCACTTAAAAACAAAACATTAACCAAGAAATTCAAAGCCTAGTAGATTGGTGAACCAATAAACAACTCAAAACAAAGTGAGTTGAAATATATACCTTTGTAGATTCCTCTTTGTATTTAAACAAAGGCTAATCACCCAAGAGATAGGGCCTTCATTCCTTGCATCTTAGATCCATGGATTTGGATGGATCTACACCAAGGAGAGCATGGATGATAAATGAGTGACCATGGAAGAATAGATGGCTAGCTACAACTTCCATGGTGGCCGGCCTTTCTAGAGAGAAATGGAGAGACAATTCTCACCAATTTTCTCTAAAACAAACCCTTAATGAATAAAAGGCTATAAAGTCATATTTATACCTTTATTCATTTGAGTGGCAAACTTGTAATTAAAGCAAGTTCACTACCCTTTCTCTATATGGCCGGCCATGGGGGGTTGTTTGGGCTTTTGGGTCTTAGTGAATCATTATTCATTAAGTTGTCATACAACTTAAGTCAATGGGCTTGACGTTCGAAGCCCATTGGGCCTTAAGGTCCAAAACCTATCCCGAGGTCTTTAACGAACTTATTCGTTTGATTAATTAACATATTAATTAATCCTTGCCATAAATAATTAAACTATTCAATTATTCTTACTCATTTAGTTTGTTTCATCCATCTCCACCTTATACGGTGTACGATCCATTAGGTTCCTTTTAGCGAGGTAGTGGGCGATCAAAACTCTTTCAAATCGATTATGAATTGAAACTTACTTTCAATTCTCCCTTTAGTGATAATACACTTTTAGGGCTTCCACAAACCATGAGTGACACCTAGCCGTATGTCATGGTTACCCAAGCTAATCATAAGAGGTTAAGAAAACCTATTCAGTTTGAGATTACAAATGCAATACGGTCTTTCTCTAATCTAATACTCCTGACCACATTGTTTGGTTTGATAGTTTATTTATACATGTCTACTATCCAATGTGATTCGTGTGCTTATATGATTTCCTTGAATGTGATTTAGAACGACTTTTCTAAATCTCATTCATACTCTGGCCAGAGATTCTAAATCATATCATAAAGTATTCTCCCTCAAACGGTTTGAAGGTTAGAGATCCCTTGTTGCGCATTCACTTGCCTCCATGACTAAGTGGCTTAACCCCAACGATGCCGTGGACACCCCGATGGGGTGACTTTGACATAATCAAAGATCAAGGACTTAACCACAAGACAACTGTGATGCCTCAGGTCAAAGGACTAATTTGCATTATCCCAAACATGAGTTCTCATGTGACATGAGTATGAGAACTCTTCGTTGATCGCGTTCAGTGAACTCATTCTCTACTGAGCACCTACGTACTTGTCTTGATGTCACACACACCAATGACTCGAGACTAGTCACTCTCCCTGAGAGAAGACATAGCACGTACCGATCTTGACGGACTGTCAATGCCCAATTGGCAATCCTATGATCAGGAACATTTAGGATGTGTCTACGAAAGAATGGTCTCATGAATCTAACTTCATTAGATTACATTCTTCCAATCACATATTCCTTGGACTTTATCGTTTAAGCATATAACATTTATATGAGACGGCTCAAACAATAATCTTTGCCCTTTATATTAAACCAGATTAGTTTAACATGTAAAATGTCCGTAAAGTATCATCATATGATTGGCTTTAGGGCACATTTCCAACACAAGGCCTTTACCTAAGGCCCTACAAAAGCACCTTTCAAAACTAACTTTATCCTCCTCTTGCAGCACATTGGAAAGTAAGAGCCCAACTACACATCCAAAGTGCCAATCCCTTGGGGAGTTGTGGGAGGGGCCAGGTCCACCTTTTGCCTCGAACAGGCAGCTCCAAGGGGCAATGACCACCAACTAGATGGCATTGAAAATCAAGTGTTGTTGAATTATGAACAACATGCAGGAAATCAAGAAGCATATATGGAGGAAGTAGCTGCCAATGGCAGCAACCACCGACTGGACTCACCAGTTTTGGCAGTTAGTGATATTCCACCATTTTGAGGAAATCAAATAGGGTAAGAAAGTCAACATTCTCATCAAATTTTGTGTATTTGGTATAGTCAAATTTTAATTTATCAGAGTTCGATGATCCTAGGACTTTCAAACAAGCCATCTCAAGCCATCTCGAGTTCGAAAGCAACCAAATGGATAGAAGCTATGAAGTATGAATTGTCATCAATAAAGGAGAATAAAGTATGGGAACTGGTGGAACCAAGTGAATAATAGGTTCTAAATCAATTTTCAAAACTATGAAGGATTCGAATGGGAATATAGAAAGATATAAAGCAAGGCTCATGGTAAAGGGATACACTCAAAGGAAAAGGGTTGATTACAAAGAAATGTTCAGTCTTGTATCAACTAAAGATGCATTTAGAGTAATCATGGCCATTGGCACACACTTTGATTTGTTTCTTTACCGAATGGACATCAAAATAAGAATTTCTTGAATGGCAATTTGGAGGAAAGTATTTATATGAAACAACCATATGGGTTCATAGAAGAAGGAAAGGAAAAATTGGTTTGTAAACTGAAGAAATCGATACATGGTGTTAATCAAGCATCAAGATAGTGGTACTTAAAATTTCAGAAGGTAAAAAAGGATCATGGATTCGTTGAAAACCCTTCAGACACTTGCATTTACCTACGATCAGTGGGAGATATTTCATCATATTTTTTCTCTATGTAGATGATTATTTTCTTGCTACAAACAAACCAAGTTTATAGATGAAACTAAACCTTTTTGTAGGAAAACTTCGAAATGAAAGACCTAGGGGAAGCCTCACATGTCCTTGGAATAGAGATCAAAAGAGACGAGAAGAGAGGGTTATTGGGATTGTCACAAAAGGGATATATAGAAAAGGTTCTTAAAAGATCTAATATGTCTTCATGTGGCACTACATGTTGGAAAATATTAGTATTTATATTTATTTTCGTATTTGGGTTTTCCTTGTTAGTTTAGGAATTGGGGCTAACCCATCTGAGTTAGGGTTTCTTAAGTTTAATGATAGCGATTTTACCACTTGTAAAACAAAGGGTTAAACCATAGAAAATTCTTGCAAGAGAACAAGTGTTTGTAGTATAGAATGACTCAAGCAAGGTCGATCTCCTCAGGGACTGATATAAACAATTTACGAGTTTTTGTGTATTTAACTTATTTAACTCTAAGAACTAAACTAATTTGACGAAACTAAATACTACTGGATGTGACTTAAACAAATATCTAAAATGGGAATTGGTTTATAGGAATAATGATTCAACTACGCAAAACAAGTAAATGAGAAAATTCAAGATAAAATAAATGATTGAAGAAAAATAGATTGACAATATGCTAGAGTTCAACCTTTACCAACAACACTCCTATGTAGCTCTTCCAATTGCTTAAATAATTGAAAACACACATACTTTGAAGGTTGGATTTTCCTTGTGTATGTTTTACTTGTGACATTCAAGCTAAAACGCATACCACTACATGCAATTTATCCATGACATTTGGATTAAATATAAACATAATGATTCATTAATCTTGATGAAAATCCCTTTGTTAAACCATGTAATCCCTAAGAGTATGATATTTACCTTAGGAGAGTACAATCCTCAATCACAAGAAGCACAATCAATTTTAACGTGACATTCGTTCAAAATTGCATCCGATAACTTTTCTAAGCATCCTAATGGTGATCAAGCATCAAGGTACATAGATAGTTTAATTCAGTGATTGAAAATATCAAAGCAAGCATGTAACAACACTTAAGCAATTGAAAGAGAAATCTACATATTCATGTTGCGGCTCATGGCCTCACTCTAGCAAAATAAATTAGTTACACATAATTATTTGAATATATAAGAAATTATCCATGAAGAATCAAAGAAAGAAAACACCCGATTTATCAAGACGAGCTTTCCGTTGCTCCTGACTTTTTTTCCTTTCTCCCGTGCTCCTGACTTCCTCTTTCCTCTGCGCCTCTTTCTCTGCGCCTGGTTCTCCCTATTTCCTCTTCTGTTTTTCTGCTCGTCCTTTATTTTTCTGCCCCTGTTTCGCACTGCCCTCCTCTCTTCTTGTGTGTCCTCTGCTTTCTTCAATCTTTATTATTTTTTTATTCTTTTCTTTTCTTTTCCTTCCACTCCTCCCTGTCTTCTGCCTTTTAATTATTCTTTCTTTGTGTCAGTCCTCCTCTCTGCCAGTCTGTCCCGTGTCCTTTATTTCCCTCTTCTTTTTATTTTTTTTATTTTTTTCTTTTTCTTTCCACTCTTCTTGTCTGCCATCTTTTCTGTTATTCTTTTCCTTTTGTCCATTTTGCATGAAACTGATCCTAAAACAAATTTAATTGCACACTAACAAAAAGTAAGGTAAAATGCCACAATTTTAACACAAAAACATCACAAAGACTTTAGAAATGGATGGTATAAATGCATGAAATATATGAGTGATCAAATACCCCCAAACTTGCATTTTTGCTAGTCCTCTAGCAGAACAAAACACAAAACAAAACCACTCAACTAAGACTAGTATCAACAACTTAGTAGCCAACTTCTCAATTTCGATTTCAGAGATAAGTGCTAATCATGAAACAAACAACCAAGAACTAAGCAAGAGCTCAAAACATCATCCAATAGTTAACCAAATTTCCTTCAAACAAAACGTTGAAATGCCATGTGTGAGCTAGCCATGTCAATGCAATTCCAAGCTCCTTTAAATCATCATATGCAAACATGTGAGCTTCGCACAAGACATACGCTCATTCACTCATAAGTTTTGATTAATGTGTTTCACTCAAGTGATCTCATTGTACATTTCGCCATATGCTTGCTTGTCCACCTAACTCGATATCAATATTTAAGTAATACCTTGGATCAATAGGACTTTATTACGGTTGTAATGGGGCTAAAGGTGATAGGCTAATGAAAGAAAGGATATGGAAATCAAAAATTTTGAGAAAGTACACTTTGGTAGTTTTCCAACACCTCAATATCACACCACCTCAAATTGAAAACAAAATAATAAAACCTCGAGCACCTATTACTCCCCAAATTTAACTTCAAAAGGAAATTTATACTCTGCAGACACATTTTCAACAACTCAACACTCTTCAATTTTCTTTCTTCTTTCTTTCTTTTTTTTTTTTTGTTTTGTTTTTTTTTTTTTCATTTTTTTTTTTTTTTTTTTTTTTGTAATACACATGCTCCATCCATCTTTTTACATAAATGAAACCCCCAAGAGCAAAACCCATGTAATACTTTCTCAAAACAATAAGGAATCGATTTCTGTGTATAGGCTCAACTCCAATATCGGAGCAAGGTAAAGAGATGTGTCTAACAAAGAAATAGCTTAGTTAAAGGCTCAACGGGCTACTACGGATAAACATAGCATATAAGGTAGGCATGAAAGGCTCAAACGATCCAAAGATGGCCTATATCACTTCCAAGTTATTACATGAATTGATGAATGAGACGAGAAGTATAAAGCAAGTTCTAGAGATACATGTACAGTGAGATCATACGCACAAGAAAGAATGAGATTGATGCATAATGATTCAATCATGTAAAGGCTCAAAAGCTCACAAGGTTTACAAATCTCACATGTTTCACATGTTTCACATGTTTCACATATGAAATGTTAAATCATGCTCAAGTTTCACATTGACAAGACTAGGCATATTTATTTTTCAAGTTGATTGCTGGAAATCACAGTTAACACAAAGACAACGAAAAGAACTTAGACTTCTTGAAAGTAAGAAGGAAATTAAGATCAAATCTCATCATTGAATTGAGAAGTAGCTACAAACAACAACACTATAAACACTTAAACATCCAAACACACTATAAGCATTTAAACAGTGAAAAACAACATTGTAAGTGATAGGTGAATAAAACCCACGAAAATCATTCAAAATAGCTTGTTTACCCCCCCCCCCCCACACTTAAACCAAACATTGTCCTCAATGTTTCAAACATAGACTAACACTCAAATAAGCAAAGAACACAACTAATCGAACATGACAAGTATAGCAAAGTAAAAATTAGACAGAGTAGAGTTTAAGAACGCAAATCTGGTTTTGGAGATAGATGATCTTGTTATCTTTCCACAGCTTTGATCTCGAACAGGTTTGGAATTCTGAGCGAGGAATATGAAAGTTCTTTGGTTTCAAATCAGACTCCTTCTGCTGGGTTGATTTGATTGTGCAGTCTGCATTCTTCTCTGCTTGTTTCTTCTGCACGGCGGGCATGCACGAGGTAGAGGTGTTGGTCTGTTTCTTTCTTCAATCTTTCCAAGTGCCCACCTCTTGCTTTCTTTCTCCTAGTCCCTAGCTGAGGATGAATTGGCAAATTGTCTCCACATGCTTCGAGGTATCATTTTCACTTCCCTTATCTGTTCCCCAGGCAGATGTGGTAGACGAAGAGGAAGCATAAAATGATGAAGATGAGTACTCGAGAGCAAGGCTAGGTAAGCAATCAGGAAGGGGTTCCAGGCAGTTGGTTTCAGATCGGAAGATTGATACCAAGTGCTGGCTGATTGCTCTCTTTCTCCTTGTCCTAAAACAACGACAAGGAGAAGGACAGGGAGAAAGCATGATATGAGATACTCTTGCTTTCAACCTTCATGATATGAAATACTTTTGCTTTGGATGGGTTGTTTGCAGAGGTACCCCAAGAAATAAGGAACACTGAGTGACTCGAGAGGGTTTGTTGGAAAGGCATTCTCGGAGATGATGGAAGGTTATGTATGTCTGCCTTGCCGTGGAGGGTGAAGGTCGACATTTATAGGAAATAATAACCGGTACTGTTCTTTCACTCTTGTCGGCAACCGTTGGATGATTGAACAGTAAACTTCACGTGCTTTCTACTTTACCAGAAATCGTCGACAGATTGCCCGTGATTTTCGTAAGCTGAGTGTGCATGTGACAGATGCTGACACGTCTGGATAAAGCAGATGCCTCTTCGATATCTGGAATCGGTGCTTCGACAAACTGCCCGTGATTTTCGCAAATTTGAGCGTGCATGTGAGAGATGCTGACACGTCTGGAAAAGCAGATGCCTCTCCGATTTCTGAGATTGCCTCTTCGAAATCTGAGCTTCGTCGAGTGCAGAGGTTGCATGTGATGAGTGCGGACAAATCTGGAACAAAGAATGGCCCATGGTTTTCTGAGCAAGCCCAACTTTTGAGAAAGCTAGCGCCTCTTCAATTTTTGAATTGGCCTCTTTGAATTCTGAGCTTGCCTCTTCGATATCTGAAATCCTGTCGAGTGTTGATTTTTATAGAGGCACGCAGTTCATTTCAAAGCACACTTGAATTTGCGCTTGTATAAACTCCCTTCTTGCACTTCTAATATCTTGACTTGTCTGATCTCTTCTTTCTTCAACACCTTTGAAAATGTCTGGCCCTTCTGACCGTCGTTTTGACTTGAACCT
Source organism: Malus sylvestris (assembly GCF_916048215.2). Classification (NCBI taxonomy): domain Eukaryota; kingdom Viridiplantae; phylum Streptophyta; class Magnoliopsida; order Rosales; family Rosaceae; genus Malus; species Malus sylvestris. The sequence continues at coordinate 34,894,354 of NC_062275.1, forward strand.
TGGTGAAGAGGCAGTCCCGCCTTTTCCAGACAACATATGGCGCCCATCCTTCATATCCCCTACTGGCCCCCTTACTGTTGGGGATTCGGTGATGAAGAATGATATGACAGCTGCGGTGGTGGCCCAGAACCTTGTCACTCCTAAAGATAACGGACTGCTTTCAAAATGGTCTGATGAATTGGCTGTTAAGGAGTCTCTGGCTCTTAGTGTGCAGTGTGTGGGTTCTGTGTCCAACATGGCCCAACGCCTATTTGCTCGAACCCGTCAAGTTGAATCGTTGGCGGCTGAAGTGATGAGTCTCAAACAGGAGATTAGAGGGCTCAAGCATGAGAATAAACAGTTGCACAAGCTCGCACACAACTATGCCACAAACATGAAGAGGAAAATTGACCAGATGCAGGAATCTGATGGTCAGATTTTACTTGATCATCGGAGGTTTGTGGGTTTGTTCCAATAGCATTTGCCTTCGTCTTCTGGGGTTGTACCGCGTAGTGAAGCTCCAAATGATCAACCTCTGATACCTCCTCCTTCTGTGGCCCCGCCGACTGCTGAGGCTCCGCTGACTACTGAGACTTCTCCTAAGCAGCCTTTGTGAAGGCTCCCTCTTGTATTTATCTGCTTAATGTTCCTTCCTTTTTTATGAATGCAAAAATACCTTGCATAACTGTCAGTGTTTCAAAAATAAACCCACACCAAAATCAATTAAACAAGCAACAAATAAAAATATCAATCATGGCAAAATAAAACTACAGAAAAGGGAAGATTTTTAGAAACGCAAAACTGATTGTTGAGCAATTCAAAAATCTTCCTTATTTGAATACATGGGTTGCCTCCCAAGAAGCGCTTGTTTTAACGTCTTGCAGCCGGACGATACCTCCAGCTAAGCTTGAATAGGACCCAAGGTATGGAGGTGATCTTCGAATGGAAGATGATACTTGAAGTGATCGGGCAATGGTGTAAATTCTAGTGTGGGTGCCTGAATCATCAAAATCAGCAAGTTAGTGGAAAACGTATGTAAAATTGGAGAAGATGACTTACTTGCTTTCTTTGGAACCACCTGAGTCGGGCTCACCCATTTACTATCCGAGATTGGATAAATAATACCTGCATCAAGCAACTTCATCACCTCAACTCTTACAACTTCCTTCATGATCGGATTTAGACGTCTTTGAGCTTCAACAATTGGTTTAGTCCCAGCTTCCATAAAAATTCTATGCATGCACAAAGCTGGACTAATGCCTTTTATGTCAGCAAGTGTCCACCCCAGAGCATCTTGATACTTGCGAAGAACTCTTAGTAATTTGTCTTCCTCCGTGTCATTAAGATCAGCAGCAATAATAACAGGCAAGGTCTCATTCACCCCGAGATGAGCATACTTGAGGTGGCTCGACAGTAGCTTGAGCTCTAACTTCGGAGCTTGCTCACTTGAAGGAAGAAGGGGCTGCTTAGGTACTCCAAGGCTTTCATAAACATGTCGCCACCTTGGATTATGAATTGGTGCACTATCCAATGCAGCAATGATGTTCACTACATTTTCTTCCATAGATAAAGTAGCATCATGGTTGGTGAGGCAAGTTAACAGCTCATCATTAGATAATCGTGAGGCAAAGTTTGCATGCACAATCCCATCCAAAACATCAACACGAAAACACTCTTCAGGTTCGAAAGGACGCTTGACAGCTTCAAAGAGTTTGAATACAACTGACTCTCCTTGCACTCTTAAGGTTAAAGTACCTGCTTCCACATCAATAAGTGTCTGGGCGGTGGCCATGAACGGTCGGCCTAAAATGAGAGGCACTTCCTTGTCTTCCTCCATATCAAGTACAATGAAATCAGCTGGAAGATAGAATTTATCCACTTTAATAATCACATCTTCCAGAATACCCAAAGGATAGGTCACAGACCTATCTGCCAATTGAAGACTCACAGATGTGGGCTTGAGTTCTCCTTCACCTAATTTTTGAAAAACAGAATAAGGCATAAGGTTAACACTTGCTCCTAAATCAATCAATACTTTATGAAAATCAAGACTACCAATAGTACAAGAGATAGTGAAACTCCCCGGATCTTTCTTCTTAGGTGGTAGCTTATATAAGAGGACAGCACTGCATTGCTCGTATTCCAAGAACTTTTTCTTTTTAGAACATAGCTCCTTCAGAAATTTGGCATATGATGGGATCTGTTTAATAGCATCTAATAGAGGCAAATTAATTTGAACCTTAGCCAACGTCTTCATGAATTCAATGCATTGTTGATCCTTGGAACGTTGTTGCTGCCATTGTGGAAATGGCAAAGGTGGCTTGTATGGTGGCTTGTCAGAAGGTGCAAATAAACTACCAAGGCCTTTTTCCTTGTTTGCATCAAAGTTGGGTCGAGATTGCACTTTGTCACTTGCACTAGGATCTGGAATATCTGCTACAGAAATAGCCTCTAACCGAGACTTTGCAGCTAACGGTGCACTTTCAGTAAGCTCTTCTTCTTCCACTTCGGCTTCATGGTGCACCACTTCTCTGTTGTCATAGCTCTTGCCACTTCTCAATGTCCGTATTACTTTGCAATGCTCCATCCCTCTTGGATTTTGCTCAGATTGGCTCGGGAACTTTCCTTTCTCTCTTTCATTGAACACGGTAGCAAGCTGTCCAACTTGAGTCTCCAAATTCCCCACTGATGCCGTGAGATTCTGAATGCTAGTTTGTGTGGATTGGACAAAACTGATGGTGCTATTAGAGAGAGCGGACATATGTTGAGCTAGCTGTGACATTTGGTCTTCAAGAGATGGTTTCTTAGTCTCACTAGTTGATTGGTAAGACTGTTGGTATTGACAGCCTGTCCCGAATTATGGAATAATTTATCCTTGAGAGCATGAAAATTACTAAATTACCCTTGAACGTTGAGTTGTGTTGTGTGGAATGAGCTTAGTATTTTGATCAATTAAATCCATTTCCTAAGTTTTTTGGACCCAATTGCAAACTTAAACTTTGTTTTAGTGTTTTGTGATTTATGGGGTTGAAAAACCTGGACCACACACTCACACACACACACCAACCCGTTGCTTCCTTTCTCTCTCTCCCTCTCGACCATTTTCATCTGTCCATACAACCTGTACGGACAACTCCTAATCTAGCTCTCCATTCACGGATCAAACTTGTGGATACCATCATCACCGTCCTTGTAACCTTACGAACTCAACTATACCTTTGGTTGGACATGAGAACTTCAGAAACTCTAGAACCAGGGAGCTTTGACGAAGTGCACTGTTCATCCGTCGTGATCGCAGAGGTTTCGTCCAGTTTAGGAAGTCTTAAAACTTCTTCATGAAGCTTAGAGAGGAGTTTTGGAAAGTTTTGGACATTGGAACACTCGAGTTTGATGAGTTGCAGAGGTGGCTGGACTATCTAGATTTCGTTGGTTTTAGGTCATAAAAGTGGTAAGAATGTGTTCTTCTCGTCCTAAGCTTCAAATTGGTATAAATTTCATGAAATTTGGATGAAAAATGAGAAAGATATTGAAGTTTAAAATTTTTCCAGAATCCGGCGATAACAGCGGTGGCCGGTGCCGGACTCCGATGAACCAAGGAAGAAGAAGGAGAATATTTCATCAAAATTGACGGAATATGCTAACGGCGTCAGGTATAATTAACAGTATATGCTGATTTTTAACGAAATATTCCCTGACGCCGTTAGGGTTTCCATCCAGTGTGCCAGGCACGTGCCTGCGCATGTGGCCGTGCCTTGGTCGGCGGGTGAGGGTGTGTGGGACATCAGAAAAATTTTCTAAAAATATGGGGATATTCGTGGGGTTGCGTAGGCCACAATGGTATATTCAAATACCCTAATTGAGCAACGTATGAGAAGTTATTACCTAGTTTTGGTTATGTGCTTAAAAATAACGTTTGAATAGTCATTTCACATATAGGTGAGACTTTTCCAGAGGACGACTGCAATCAAGCGAGACTTGGGGGCTACGATCCTTCTACATATCAGTGAGTGGACTTTTGTTTTCAGTTTATATGTATATGCTTGTTATTTTTCCCAGAAAGTGTGTTTAAATGGTTTTATATTTCGAAATGCCATGTCAAATGCTCTCTATGCTTGATTATGAATTAGTATGATTATATATATATATATATATATATATATATATATATATATATATATATATATATATATATATATTGTTGCTTGATGCTGCGGACGCTTAGGTAAGCTTCAGGTGAGTATATTGACGGTAGTGATGGTAATGAGTATAATTGTGTTGAGATGTATTTAGAGCTTATTATTCTGCACCCCAGTGTTAGTGCTCCACTTGAGGTTAGGGCCTAGCCTTCACATGATCGTTCACCTCCCGCACCACACGCTTTCCTTGGATACAAGGTAAGTGCCAGCCTGTCGTACATACCACATTAGGTAGTTCTGACTCGTAGGTGACTTGTGATACTTCGCACAGCCTTCACGTGATCATAGCACTTGAGCGTATTTATTTACACCTAGCCTGACCACTTTAGGTGGTTCCAACTTATGTGCAGAAAACTAGTTGATGAGCTATAGATCCAGCCGTACAGGTCGCGTTAGGTGACTCTGACTGACATACCATTTCATATTGATTTATCTCACCTGGTTTACTTATTCTTTGTTGAGATATTTGACATGGCATATTTGTGGAATCGTTATTTCGAATATGATTTTTGAGATATAGATATGCCTGCTATTTTCTAGGAATTATACAGATTTTATGGCAAGGGGTTATTACATTTGATAATGAAACGGTTTTGAAAAGCTTTGTTTTTGCCCACTCACACTTTCTGTTTTGCGCCCCTCCAGGTTTTAGGTTGGAGTGCTTGTTGGTGGCTTGCTAGGATTTCACAATGGTTCTGACAGATTATCACTAATGTAGGACCACCTTTGGTATTATATAATTAGTATTCGTCCTGCCGGACTGCACGTAGGCTTCTTATGCTCTGGTTGTGTGTAATCACACTTATTCTCATCACTTGCACTTTATCTTATCTAGTACTTTCAGTTAGCTTGGTTTTTATTTATTCACATTTCGTCTTATCAATGTCTTTCCGCACTGCGCACATGGCTACGTCATCCTCATATGACGGCCAGCATGCCTCAATCTAGGTCAGGGTGTGTCAACTAGGGTTCCGCCGTCATCTTAACAATCCTATGTAATTTTACCAATTACGTATGAATTTCTACATACATGCTTTGAAGGTTAGGTTTTCCTAATATATATCCTACTTGGAACCTCCAACATAGAACGTATATCTAACATGCAACCCGTCCGAACATTCGGATCAAATATGAACATGAAAGACTCATTATGCTTTATGAAAACCCTTTCAAAAACCATGCAACCCTTAAGACGTGAAACCATGCAACCCTTAAGACGTGGTGTTCATCCTAAGTGAAATTACAATTATTAACCACAAGAAGCCAGCGCCAATTTCAAGGAACCTTTCGACCAAAATTGCATCAAATTACTTTTCTAAATATCTTAATGGTCGTGAATCACTAAGACACTTAGATAGTTTAAAACGGTGATTAATAATTCAAGACATGCATGCATAATATCACAAGTAAATTGAGAAGAAACTACATATTCTTGTTAAGGCTCATGGACTCGCCCTAGCAAACAAGAATTAGTTACTGACAACCATAAACAAAATATTATTAAAAACAAGGATAGAAAACACCTTGAAAATAAATTTCAAAAACCCTCTAAAGTAGTGCGTGCGTTTCCTCCACTCTTCTCCTAAATACCTAAATATCTTATTTATACTAATACAAAATAAAACCCTAAAAAGTCTTAAGAGTAAAACTAGGAAACATAATTAAATATTAAAACAGAAAATAAAAGGTTTCCTATTTGAACTAAAATTCGGATTTCTCAGAAAATCAATCTTTTAACCAACCAAATCAACTCCAATTTGGTCCAAAAGGTCTCTTTCAAAAGCTGAAGTCGTCCCCTACAAATCCTCAGAAGGAATATTCCTCAAAATATGCCCGCTTGACCTCCAAAATACGCAAAACGTCCAGAAACATCAATCTGGGAAAGCTGCGCGCTGGGCCTTTATTTCATCGCCACGGTCAAACGGCTGCGTAGAAAAATCTGAAACTTTGATACAATCATCTTGAAAGACACACGAACATTCTTCAATTGGAATTACTCCAAAATTCATCTGTTTAATCACTTTTTGCTCCAGAGGAATCGAATGTCCAACATTAGAAATATAATTCAAAGTATCAAAATTCACACATAATAACCAATAAATTATTACTAAGATTAGGGTAAAATATATAGTATAATATTTACTCATCAGATATTATTCGAAATAATGAATATGTTACCCTTTAGTTCTTCACAGATGCTGTTCAATTACTAGAACCTGAAATCATGATGGTATTAATTCTAGTCTCGTGGCCAATTAAGAATAGTTTCATATTAAGATAAACAATGCCATGCCAAGTGTAGCTCTAGTGGGAGAATGTAAGTTCTATAGAGAGCTATAAACTTGGATGGCTATTGTCGTACACATGAGATTATCAGAGATTAGAATTAGCTATGTTTCTAAGCTGATAAGGAACGTGTATTATTAGAGATTCTAGCTTAAACAGTCGTGACAATATTATAACACTTCTATAGGATATGAATGATGGATTGATAACGGTGATAAGTTTAGGCTGATAAGGATTACTCAATGGGAAGAGTTTTTGTTATTCACCACCGCCTATGGTATAAATATTAGGTCCCTGCATTCCCTTTACATATAGGCAAGAAACCCTAAAGCTCATGCCCCATTTAATGAGAATTGCAAACAGAGAAGGAGAGTTGTAGAAGAGCCCTAGGACTGTCAAGATGTCTCCTTCAGGTTAGTGGTCATTTGGTATCGTGATTTACTTGTTCCGCTTGTATTGATCTTACACATGGTCCCTTTTAAGTAATTTTATGGTTTACTCACAGCATCAAGGGTAAGACCGTCCCATTAAGCATATTATCTACATGTCGTCCTATTGAATGTGGTTAATTTATGTCTCTAAAAATACAGCATACCAAATATATTTTACACTCATTTTGTTATATGTAAAATAAAATAAAACTATTTAAAAAACATTACCAAACAAACCCTAAATTTCTTATCAAAATCTGAATTTGTACATAAGTATTTCTAAGAATGGAGAAATTCCCAAAGGGATAAATAGTACTTGGAAATGCAATTCGAGTCCTTTCATCATTTGTTACATTTATGTGTTCTGTTCGTATGTAGTTTTATTGATGGCCCTTATCTTTGTCTTCATTGAGCATACAATAACCTCTAACTTAACAAGCATCATGAATATCCGATTGTAAGATAACATCAATATTACTCCGGTGGGTGAATTTGACAGATATATTCATTAACTTAATTTACAAGGTAACTTCGTTATTCACTAGATAAGTATAAAGAAAAAGAAATGATTTAGAAGTATCACACAAATTAAGTACTCCAAGTCAAAGCACTTCCTTTTAAATTACTTTGTTCCACTAAATAGTAGGATATGATGATCATCAGATAAAATAAGCAACTAACCAAACATGAAGACCAACGCTAGAGCAGCCCTGTATGTGTACTTAGAGCAGTTCCACCGTGGGCAATAACCCGATGGACTGGCTCTCAAACAAGGTCAGAAAGCCCGAGCAACTTGGTCCAGCGTGTGCTGGCAATGGAGCCCGAGCGAGACCGAGGGAGAGGCTGGGCAGGAGTTGCCAGCCCAAGAGCCCGAAGGGCATGTGACGCAAGGCTGACGTCTGGGCGACGTCAGCCACGTGGTGGAAGGGTCGAACTTCCCTTTCTCTCTCTCAACCTTCATGGTTCTTGAACGACATCGTCGTCTCACGGTGGATGGGCGGCGGCAACGAAGCAGAAACCCCAAATTTTATAGAACAAAACCCATTAGAGACAATACTGAAAACCCAGCATGGAAATTGGATGATCTGACCCAGATCGAATCATATGGGGCTGAGAAGTTGGGAAAGTTGTGGCTTGGGTTTCAAGTTCATGCCGATGATGATGACCAGGGGAATGAAGCCGTAGTGGGTGATGACCTTGGCCTTCTTTAGGGCCCACATGCTCAACTCCTTTAAGGATTGAGCCATCGAGCGCTCCTCCGAGCCCTTGGAGGGCTTCGCCGGAGTCTTGCCCTTACTCTTCAGAGATATTCTCAACGCCATTGAAATTTGCTTATGGGGTTTGTGCGAGTTTTGATTTTATTAGTAAATTGCTTGAGCAAATTGTTTTAAAGATGAAAACTTTAGTCAAAATTTGACTAGTTAAAATGTGAGAAGCTGCATTAACTTTGCAATGGAATTTGCATCTTTAATCTTTAATCTTTAATTGTACTTTTCTTAAAATAATTATTTTGTATTATTTTATAAATAAATAAATTACTATTATTTTATTACTTATTGCCAGGGCTATTCAATGTAGAGGTGGAGATGCAAAAGGCAGTTACTGTTTATTAAGGGCAATTACTGTTCACTGGGTGGATTAAATAGTGAATAGCCCTGGGGGGACCTTAGCAACGGTGGAGTTGCTCTTAGTGGCAGATTGGAGACGATGCAAACAATGTTTTGAGAACGTAAGATATTAAGTTTATTGGTTACTCGTTGGAGGAAAAAGCTATGCAAAACACTTCAACTTCAACTTGTTAACGAGAGTGATATGATAATTAATCACTTGATTGCATGAGTGTTTCTATTATAATATCAAAATCTTTTATGTCATTTAGAGTCGTATATTACAACTTTCTGTATTAATTAATCATTATTTAGAGGTAATTGAAAGAAATCTGTTTCAAAGGGAGTTACTTATAAATAACAAAAAGGAGAAGTTAAGAAGAAGGATACAAGTAAAGACACTTATTATTTTTGAGAAATAGGTACGATATTCATTAATGGGAGAGATACATACAAACCGATACAAAAGGGTTTCGATAAAAACCTTGTTTAGGATTTCAACCTAGTCTAAGGGAAAAAAAGTCTCCTGCAGCAAACAAATTAAGAGTTACTATCCTCAAGGAGAAGCTCCAAAATTACATTAGGAGGTTCTTTAAACCAAAGAATATGATTTAATTCAGACTCATCTGTGCTAACCTATGTGCGACTTTACTCCCATTCACTAGTATATTTCCAAACGACGAAAAATCATCCTAACCATCATGTTTGAGGGCTGCTATGACAAGCAGCGCATCACCCTAAAAAACATGGCTTGTAGATGTTCCTGTCTGACTAAACCCGCTGCATCTCTGGCTGTCATATTTTCGGCCAGCAGTGGGGAAGAGATGGCATTATGCCTAGTTGACAAGGCTGCCACAAATGCACCCCTATCATTTCGGATCACCATCCCAACCCCACTGACGCCCCTTTGCTCATCCCATGCCGCATCAAAATTACATTTAAACCGCCCATCGTCCAGTTTCTTCCATTTTCGTGAAACTTTGGTGCTTCATTTTTCCTTTTTTTCCATCCCACTGTTGGAATTCATTTAGCTAACCAATTGCCCTGGCATTTAATTTTGTTGGTTCGAGCGCTTTTCCTTGCCACAAAAATGAGATCCGTTCTTTCCACATATTCCAGAGGAGAACCAAGAATAGGTCGAAACTGTCTCTTGACAACTCACTTGCAAGTCTTGCTATCCAATCCATTATATGCTCCCTTGTGGCCGTCCGACTACGGATCCCCAGTGGGCTTGACAACCAAATCGACACCGCTCGTGGATAGTTTCTCAACAAGTGTACTAAGGTTTCAGTTTCTCCATCACAAAACATGCATGTTTCGTCCGCGGTGATTTTCTTCTTTCTTAAATTATCCCGAGTTGGTAGTGCATTCCAGCAAATCTGCCAAAGACAAATATTCACTTCCTTCTATACTCGAGCCCTCCACAAGGCTTTCCATAAGAATTTAACCTGTATGAAATCGAGGAGCCGCCACTTTCTTGTCCACTAACCTCACCCGCGAATCTTGTTAAGTGACAGGCACTTTTCATTGTGAATTTCCCATTCGGTTCCTCATTCCAAATCAAGTGATCCGGCTATTGCAAACAACTAAGGGGTATGCTTTGAATCAAAAGAGCTTCTTCTTCCAAAAATAAGTCGTGTATAGGATCCAGATTCCACCTTCACCATAGCCAAAAGAAAATCCGTTTGCGGATAATTGATGTGATAAAAGTTAAGCACTCAAATTAAACCCTCTTGTTCTCAAATAATAGTATAAATGCAAGTAGGGATCGTTCTAAACCGGGGATTATGAGGGCTTGCTAAAACCTCTAAACTGACTCAAAAACATAAAAAATAAAAAACAAAGTTAAAAACGTTTGAATAGACTCAAGGAACTCAAAACAGGTTCAAAAAACTCGAAACAACTTAAAAACACTCAAAACTGCCTAAAAACACAATCTGGGTAGATTCTGACCTTAACACAATTTTGGACGAATTTAGTGTTTTGGCTTGAATCAAAACACTCAATAACACAAACAAAACATGAATTGAACACTTTGAAACAAAAAAGTAACAGGGGGGTTTTGATTTGGACGAATTTGAAACAAACAAACAAGTATGAAAATTAGGCAGATTGTAAAACGAATTTGATAAATAAGATGATGGATGGATTAGTTAGAGGTCAGTTCTTCACACACGACACACTTGTACATGAATTGATTTCCAATTGCTTTTCAATAAATTATGATGCTCAACACCCCAGATTAACCGTGATGCACAAATTAACCCTCAGATTTCCTTTACTCATTGGATTGGATGAATGCATGCAACAATCCAAATCATTCTCTAAAAGTCCCCTACATGAATGCATAATAGAGATACAATCAGAGATCATTACGTTTCATGAAAATCATAAGTGTTGACGAGGCAATTGTAACTATGAATGCATGATACGTTTGCCAAGAATTCAATTAACGCGATTGTGACAAACAACCTTCACTACTAATGAATATAAACTTGTAACGATTAGGTGAAACTCATTTATATTCTAGCATCTAATTCATGCATGAAAACTAAGTATGCATCCTTAATAAACATACAAGAATCAGTTATGAATAAAACAGATAATTGAATTGCAATCACAACTTAACAAATCACAATTGGAAGAAATCAATTCATATCTCAAGCATGTTCATGGCTTCAAACTTCCCCCTAACTAATTAGGGGTTTAGCCACTCATGATTACAACAAAATCAGAAAGTAATAACAAAATAAACATTGAAAACAAGAACGAAGTACACCTAAAACGCTCCAATCTGCAAGCATGAAACGCCAAGGGCCTTCTTCTTCAGAAAGTTCTTTGATGGTTCAACTTTCCACTGCCATGTTTGGCTCTTCCTCCTCTTCTACTCGTTCTTCAAACTCAGGTTCAAGGTTAGGTGGATTAGATGCTTGTTGATTCCTCTTCCTTCTCAAAGTTCTCTCAAAATCATCGTCAAAGTCAAAGATGTGCTCACGAATAGGTTGAGAACTTCGAGTCATACACTAGTACCTAAAGACAAAAGAACAAAACAAGTCAGCAACTAAAAATAAAAACACAAGAGAATAAATAAAAAGAAACAACGAGGGATTAGCGAAGTTGCTAATCCCCGGCAACGGCGCCAAAATTTGATGTGATAAAAGTTAAGCACTCAAATTAAACCCTCTTGTTGTCAAATCATAGTATAAATGCAAGTAGGGATCGTTCTAAACCGGGGATTAGAAGGGCTTGCTAAAACCTCTAAACTGACTCAAAAACCTAAAAACAAAGTTAAAAACATTTGAATAGACTCAAGGAACTCAAAACAGGTTCAAAAGACTCAAAACAACTTAAAAACACTCAAAACTGCCTAAAAACACAATCTGGGCAGATTCTGACCTTAACACAATTTTGGACGAATTTAGTGTTTTGGCTTGAATCAAAACACTCAAAAACACAAACAAAGCATGAATTAAACACTTTGAAACAAGAAAGTAAAATGGGGGTTTTGATTTGGACAAATTTGAAACAAACAAACAAGTATGAAAATTAGGCAGATTGTAAAACGAATTTGATAAATAAGATGATGGATGGATTAGTTAGAGGTCAGTTCTTCACACATGACACACTTGTACATGAATTGATTTCCAATTGCTTTTCAATAGATTATGATGCTCAACACCCCAGATTAACCGTGATGCACAAATTAACCCTCATATTTCCTTTACTCATTGGATTAGATGAATGCATGCAACAATCCAAATCATTCTCTAAAAGTCCCCTACATGAATGCATAATAGAGATACAATCAGAGATCATTACGTTTCATGAAAATCATAAGTGTCGACGAGGCAATTGTAACTATGAATGCATGATACATTTGCCAAGAATTCAATTAACGCAATTGTGACAAACAACCTTCACTACTAATGAATATAAACTTGTAACGATTAGGTGAAACTCATTTATATTCTAGCATCTAATTCATGCATGAAAACTAAGTATGCATCCTTAATAAACATACAAGAATCAGTTATGAATAAAACAGATATTAAATTGCAATCACAACTTAACAAATCACAATTGGAAGAAATCAATTCATATCTCAAGCATGTTCATGGCTTCAAACTTCCCCCTAACTAATTAGGGGTTTAGCCACTCATGATTACAGCAAAATCAGAAAGTAATAACAAAATAAACATTGAAAAGAAGAATGAAGTACACCTAAAACGCTCCAATCTACAAGCATGAAACGCCAAGGGCTTTCTTCTTCCCCACCTTGCTATGGCACAAGAGTCTATGGATGTTTATGGATGAATGGAAGCGTCAGAAATAGGTTTAGGTTGGATGGGGGCTACGGCAAGGATGTATGGTGGTGGAGAGTGATGTAGAATGGTGTAGAATGGTGTATAGGGTGCAGCACAATGTGTTTCTGTATGGTATGAGGGGTGGTGACGAATTTAGGCTTTAAAACACATATATATAGGCACGGCAAAGCTAGGGTTTTCACAAATCTGATGGGAAAAGGTTAGGGTTTTGGAGATAAAAGGCTTGGCCCATCCAAGGGAGAAAAGAACTAGGGTTTGTTCAGATTTTTAGGCTTCTAGATAGATTAGGGTTTAAACTTAGCAGATTTTAAGGCTTAGGGCCTAAGCTTTCGGCACAAGTGTTCAAATCAACAAAGAAAAGGGTTTTGGCCCACTTAGTTTCTGAAAATGATTTGTAGAACCCAAATCCACAAGGAAAGGGGCCTAACAAATCAGAATCCAAAAGGGAAGAGGCTTGAGAGGTGCAGGAAGGGTTGGAACCAAGGTGAGAAAGGATTAGGAAACTTCCAATCCAAGAATAGAAACTTTCAAGAATAGAAACCTCCAACTTTAGAAACTTTGGCTTCCAATTCTGAACTCTTTGTTCTTCATGTTCATTTCTTCATTTCTTGCCTCCTTTGATCTTTAATTTCATCCATCCATTTGGCTCCAAGCATGTGATATCCATTTTATGCTCAATACTGCTCCAAAAGGCTCCAAAATGCACATTTTTGCATACTTTGTCCTTAGAACCTGAAAACACACTAAAATGGCTTAAAAGACTAAAATAACTAAGAAGTAACAACGTAAATGCACAAGAACAAGCAAACTAAGTCGCATAAATATGCTCTTATCAATAATACCTAGTAGGGAAGCCAAAGAAGATTGTTGGTGTAATAATCACCACCCTTGTTTCACAAGCAAAGCAAGATTGGAAGCATAAATATCTTTGAAGCCAAGACCACCCTCTCCTTTGGTTTACATAAATTTTTCTAAGGGGACCAATGTATCCGTCGCTTTCCTTGTTCCTTGCCCCACCAACATTGTGCCACCATTTGGTTCAACTCATCACAGAATGTTTTCAGTAACAAAAATGTTTGCATCGTATACATAGGAACCGCTTGGGCCACACTTTTTATTAAGATCTCTTTTCCGACACTACTCAGGAGGCTTCATTTCCACTCATTTATTTTCCTCTAGAGTCTATCTTTGATGTAGGAGAATGTATTCTTCTTTAATCTTCCCATTGTTGGAAATGTGCCCTCAATCCAATCATATGATGATACTTTACGGACATTTCACATGTTAGACTAATCTAGCATAATATAAAGGGCAAAGATTATTGTTTAAAGCCGTCTCATATAAATGTTATATGCTTAAACAATAAGTCCAAGGAATATGTAATTGGGAGAATGTGATTTAAAGAAGTTAGATTCATGAGACCATTCTCTTTTGTATAGATATCCTAAACATTCCTAATCATAGGATTGCCAATTGGGCATTGACAGTCCGTTAAGATCAGTATATGCTATGTTTTCTCTTAGAGAGAGTGATTGGTCTCGTGTGACTGACACCAAGACAAGCATGTAGGTGCTCAATAGAGAATGAGTACACTAAACACGATCAACTTTTCATACTTATGTCACATAAAAACTCATGGTTGGGATAATGCAAAGTAGTCATTTGACCTGAGGCATCATAGTTCTCTCATGGTTAGGTCCTTGATCTTTGACTATGTCAAAGTCACTCATTTAGAGGGTGTCTATGACATAGTTGGGGTTAAGCCACTTAGCCATGGAGGCAAGTGAATGCACAACAAGGGATCTTTAACCTTCAAACCATTTGAGGGAGAATACTCTATGATATGATTAAGAATCTCTGGCCAGAGTATGAATGAGATTTAGGAACTCGTTCCAAAACACATTCAAGGTAATCATATAAGTAAGAGAATCACATTGGATAGTCGAAATGAATAAACTATCAAATCAAACAATGTGGTCAAGAGTATTGTATTAGAGAAAGACCATATTGCATTGTAATCCCAAATTGAAATGGTTCTCCACCTCTTCTGATTAGCTTGGGTAGTCATGATATATTGTTAGGTGTCACTCATGGTTTGTGGAACCCTAAAGGTGTATAAACACTAAAGGGAGAATTGAAAAGTAAGTTTCAATTCACAATCGGTTTGAAGAGTTCTAATGGCCCACTGCCTCGCTAAAAGGAACCTAATGTATCGTACAACATGTAAGGTAGAGATTGAAGAAACAACGGAGATGAGTAAGGATAATTAAATGGTTTAATTATTTATGGTTAGGATTAATTAATATGTTAATTAATCAAATGAATAAGTTTGTTTTAGACCTCGGGTTAGTTTTGGGCCTCAAGGCCCAATGGGCTTCGAATGTCAAGTCCAATAACTCAAGTTGTATGACAACTTGAAAACACAAAGGGCATGAAAGCCCAATGAACCCACATGTGTGAGGGAGAATTGGTTTTAATTTCAATTATGCCACTCAATGTAAGTGGCTATAGAAAGGAAATTATAATCCATTCCCTCATTAGGGTTTTCAAGAGAAAGAAAGGAGAAAAACAAAAAAAGCTCTATCTTCTCTTAGGAGGCCGGCCACCCTAGAAAGAATGGACTAGCATCCATTTCTTCATAGGTCACTCATCTCTTCCTCAATGCTTTGCTTGGTGTGGAAACTTAGAGGTTCCCTTTCTTGGGAACTTGGAGAATCCATTCCTTCATCCATATCCAAGAAGTCATGGAGCCAAGAAGCAAAGTTCCTCCATCAACATCCATGGAGCCAAGGAGCAAGGAGACTAAGGAAAGAAGGCCCTCACATGGGTGAATATCCTTTGCTAAGCAAAGAGGTTCTTCAAAGGTATAATAGTTTCTCAATTCTTTTCATTAAGATTTCAGTTGAGTCTTGATTCACCACAACTACTAGGCCTTGAATTTCATGGGTAAAGTTTTATTTTTTTAGTACATACAAGCATGATTCCACTAGTAATTGTTAATTGCATGCATAGATGTTGCTCAAATGAACTTGTTTTCACAAATCTTTCCTTCAAGTGGTATCAAAGCCTAGGTCTAGTAGTTGGTGAATCCTTTTGGGTTTTGTGGTTCATAGTCTTTGATTTGAATGTTGTAATTGTTACAAGTTTTATTCTTGCTTCTTTGAATGTAAATTTTGCTTGAAAATTTGCCATCTCAAATGTTGTAGATGTAGTTCATATGAGCATGAATTTTGGTGCCAAATTTGGTGCCATGTTTATGGGGAAATTTGGCCAAATTCAAAGGGTGGAATTTTGGGTTCATGTTTGCCTTGTTAAAAATATTTTAAAGTGACATAAGGAACCCCTAAGTACCCTAGGATGTTAACCCTCTTTTGAGTAGTGAAAATTTGAGTTTCAATAAGTGAAAACATTCATGCGCTCTTATGGGTTTTCATGGATGTTCTTCAATGTTCTTGCTTTGTTCTTGTTGTTCATACCAAGAACAAAAAATTTGTTGTTTTGATTCAAAAAAAGGTGTTTGGTTGTTTATTTGTTTTTTGTTAGTGATGGATGGTATGATTTTTCAAACAACATCCATACCTTTTTACTATTCACACTATACCAATCACTTACAACTTTCAATCACCTTTCAAACACACAAATCAACTCACACACACAATCACTATTCATTATGAACGTCCACCCCTATAATGGGGGTACTATTGAGGCTTTTATGCAATTACATAAAGTTTTGGTACTTTTGTGTATTTGCACTTTGACCTGAAAGTTTACGTTTTTACGCAAAGGCCCAAAATCACTAAAGGACAAATTGTTTTGCTCATTTAATGAAGTTTTTGTATTTGTTGAAATTTTTGGGTTATAGTTGTAATTACATGAAGTAGTAGACCTTTGTGTTTTTACAAAGTGACCTCAAAAAGTTTGTATTTTGCAATATAGCCCAAAAGTTGAGGTTATTGCATTTTGGCCCAAATTAGTTGAGAACAAAATAGTTTTGTCTCTTTCAATGAGAATTGAATTTTCATTTCATTTAGCTCCATTTAAATATATTCTATGGATACAAAAACCAAATGACAATATTGCATTTAAGTTTAATTAGTTAAAGCGTTATTTAATTAAAGAAAGGGTGATTATGAACCTAAGCCTACGATAATTAAGCTATGTGAAAGGCTGTCTCTCAAATTGGTTTGAACCATGGGAATGAGTAGATTAGTTTTTTGGTTGTAATTTGATATGATCAAATGTTGTAAAAGAGCATAAGCTCTTCTTTACTTTGAAGTACTCTTGTTTTATTTGATATGCATGAAATTGGAGTAGTTAGGTCCAACGCCCAATAAGAAAGCACTCCTTAATGTGATTAAATGCGTAAGTCAAATCAATCACCATCCCTAGACCGAGATCCAACACTAGGCTCGTGTTGGATCAAATTAAAGGTTCATGGTCATCCTAAAGCCCTAAGGCAACTATATAGTCCATCAATGAATGCAAAGCTTAGTAGTACCATATACTCTTGCTTTAAAAATCGTTTTACAAGCATAGTGGGAGTATCATATACTACTAAGTCAATCACATGGACCAAAAGTTGTAATAGAACCAAAGATTAAAATGCATGCTTATATGTAATGAGACCTAAAAACCCTCAACTAAACCGTTATTAAGTTGACAAGCATGAGGTGCTTTGAAGACTCTTTCGTGGCCTTCTACTGTGGTAGGCTCCGATCGTTTGTGACTCATACACCGACTTCACCCAATCATGGGGGAGTACAAAGTATGTGCTTACACTCAGGAAGAGTTCTATACGCAAACATGATGTTGTGAAGGTACGCAACAAGAATGATCAACATCATATCATTGTGAGGCATCATTCTCTAGAGGCCAAATAAGACGGGTATTTACATTAGATGTAAATGAGTAAGCGTACTCTCTCATTATTATTGATGCTAGCCAACATCATATCATTGTGAGGTGGGCTTGGTAATAGTGAGACTCTCATACCTTACCAAGAGTTTCCTCCGAAATTCTCGAATTCCAATGAGGGATATGAAGTTTGCCAAAAATAGTGGATGGTGCTATTTGATTTAAAAACCCAAATCAAATAGCTTAAAATCAATCAATTTTTTTTTGTTATGTATTTATTTACTAATATATTTGCAAACACTATCCAAAACTTGACAAAGAAAAGCCGAAGGCTTTAGTTTCTGGACTTGCTACCACAATCCCATAAATTGTCTTGAATGGATTGTATATGTACCTAAGTAGCCTCCTCCTCACAATATTCCTATTGATAATGTATCATTGGAAGAACATGTTAGACAAGTTTATCATAAAGAGGACAACACAAACAACAAATGCTTATTTCTTTGTTGTATGAACAAAGGAACTTGAGAAGATTAGCACAAAGACATGGACACTTTTAGTGTCATAATTCTTCCATTACAAATCATTGTATGAAGAAATAAGAGTTGCTTTGAACCTTTAGTTAACACAAACAATACTGCTTGTTTTTTTTGTTAAATGAACAAGGAACTTGAGAAGTAAGCACAAGGGCATGAACACTTTATGTGCCATGATTCTTCACTTACAAATTGTTGTATGAAGAAATGAGAGTTGCCTTGAACAACTCTTGAAAGTTTGCAATCATATTTAGAACATAATGGTTGATTGACAAAAATAGTCCATCAACGTGGACTTATGATGATTTTAAATCATCAAGTGTTGAAGCGTTAAACCACTTCAGGAGATGGAAACTAGGCAAGGACTTCACCTTTGAGTCCCTATCCAAATGGTTCACTAAGTTTATTGTAAAACTATATAGTGAACAATAACCACATGCTCTCCAAATCGTTTGATGTGTATAACACAATTGAAATAAGTTTCAAGAGAGATAGTGGGAGTTTAGGGACCATGACTATTGTAGTCAATGGAGAAGTCAAATGAAGAAGATGAAAAAATTCCAAGGGAACAAACTTTCTTTATGAAATGATGGACATTGGAAGGGGTATTTGCAAGAAACGTGCTGCAAGTGTCAAGAACACACCTTTCGAAGGTGTTGTAAAATGTTCTTGAATAAGTTTAAAATAGTTGGTTCTTCTACTTGAATGCTTGATTCCGTATTAGTAACTATGCTTTACAATTGTTGTAACAATGTGGCTAATAAGAAGTAGAAGATTAATGAGAGAGGAGAAAGTTCTTCACATTTGGAACGTGAATAAAATATAAATCTCTACAAAAGCAAATAGTACTTACTTCCTCATATGAACTACCAAAGAAATTGGAAAAACAAAGATTGTCTTTACATTCCAATTTGAATAAGGAACTTAATTTTGTCACTATAATTTTAAGAGATAAATGAATGTTTTGTTTGGCAAAACATTGTTCTTTATTAATGAATGATTGGATTATTGTAATCTAATTGATTGTCTCTATAGTAGAGATGATGCGGTAGTGTTAACTGTTTAGAATATAATGATGCTTAAAACCCAAAAGGTTGCAAGGTAGTGACTAATCCCACTGAGTTGTGACACCTTTAAAACATAAATTACAAGTTGGTCATACATGGATGCTTTGGATCATTAGATCTGGATCCAATGCTTTCTTGTTAAAATTGTATAGAGGCGAAATGTTCGAATCTTTATTCTTTTAAAAAGAAGAAAGAATCACAAAGTTGTTGAGGTTAATTCACTTAGATGTTAGTGGCACTTGTCCACAACATAATACTACTCATGTTGTATGACATTCACCGAAGATCGCTCTTGGTTGGACTATCGTTTATTTTGAATAAACACAAGTTCGAATACTTTGCAAAAGGTTTCAAAGAATTCAAGAATGTAAGTTGATGAGTAAGACGTCTAAAGTATTTACCTCCTTAGATTTGATCCAAGGAAAAGAACACTTTAGAAGAGTTTCCTTGAAAGATATCAAGGAAAGTAGCATCATAAGATAATGGATTTCTCCATTGGGAGAAGAATGAACTCAAATAAGATGTCGTTCGTTGGATGTTATCAATTACCCATATATAGGATATATACTTCTAAGACAATATGATTGTCAATTAGAAGATCGTCCAAAATTTTCATGACTCCATAGGATGTAGTTGAAAAGAAAGACAAGTCTTAATCGTGTTAAGATTTGGGGTTGTGTGCTAATAAGCAATATTTGTTTGAGAATAATCTTGTGGGATATCCTTAAATTAACCTTTGGATATCACTTCTATAAACCAACTAACAAATGTTATTTGTTGGGTAGTTCATTGTAATCCTACAATAGGATTTGCCTAAGATAGAGCAAATGAACGAGAGATAGAACTCAAAGAATAAGTTCTTTGAGAGACAATATGATAATCAACAAATATAACAACCTAGTTCCTACACCACTAGCTCCAAGGTAGTCTAGAAGGATCTATAAACCGTCTCAGTTGAATGGTTTGAACTTTATGACTATGTCATAGAGTTACACCTCTTAATTCGAAAGAAATAAGAATGAAAATCCTTATGACTACATTGAGTGTATATACGACATATACTCAAGGAAATGGTATAGTACCATTTGACCCGAAATAGTGAAACCTTCATAGCTAATTGGTAGCTAAAGGTGACTACAATCAATGAGATTGGTTGACTTGGAAGAAACCATCTTTGACGTAGTCTTTGTTTTTGTTAATTCGAAGATTGTTAGCTACAACTAAATGATGATTCAATGTTTGGACATAATATGGGTTTCCGAAACCACTATCAAGATAGTCTTGATAATATGTCTAAGACTTGGAATCACAAGATGTGTCAATTGTAGAGGTCCATCCATCATGAATCTTAGCAAGCTAGTGGGAGCTATAAGCGTCTTATGAGAGAAATATCAAATCATTTGATTTCTCATAAAGATGTAAATGAATCTTTTGTTTACTAGGTTTACAAAAGATTAGTGGGAGTTAATCATATTCCAAAATTTGAACATATATATGATATATTAATTTTAGAAATGAAAGGAATTCTTCTTCGTTAAAGTTACAACTTTAAACATTCTATAATGATAGAATGTATATGGGAGACATAGTCTATATACATGGGATGGAAATCTATAATGATAGATTTCAAGATATAATTGGATTATCTCGATCCCTATTGATAGACGATAGATGTAGGAAGTTTCTTGAATGATAAACTTCAAATGAAAGGACAATTCCAATCAAATTGGGAAATTGCTCTTCTAATAGTGAATGCACCCTTTTGACTCCCAAAGAAGCATAATGCGTAAATAGAATCCTTTATGCATACGCAGAAAAGTGATTTACGTATTTCATATTGTATGAAAAATGTTGATATGAGTTGTACCAAGGTTGATACAAGACGACATCAGTGCAAGCTCAGGATCAAAACCATGACAACTGTTAAGTGAGTCCTTAAGTATTTAAGAAATACTAAAGGATAGATTCCTCAAGAATGAGGAAGAATTAGAATAACACAATGGAAGCGTAAATGTATTAGATTATGAATCTAATATCATATCGATCATTAGATGTCTCTTCATTATGAATGAAGAGATAATTGGATATCTCTTTATTATGACTAAAGAGATATTTGGGTGGAAACGTTATATGCAATGACTTTAGTGTGTTCCATCATGCATGCAAAATATATCACCATATAGAAGCTTACAACAATGTTGCTTGGATGGGGAAGTTCATTTATGAACTCTCCATTCGGTTCCAACCAGAAAGTGTCTCTAGTGTACCCACACTACGACACTAATGGGGAGATAGCTCAAGCCAGTGAATCAAGGTCTCATCAAGATCCGAACTCAAATGAGAGACTGAACCACATTATTGAGAATCATGCATAATAGTGACGTCGTTATTCTCAAGGTTGCTTTTATGGATAACATATAGATATCCATTGTCTAGGCCTACTACTCAGCCATTTTTGAAATGAATTCAAAAAAGGTATCATCACTGATGACCAAGCTGATTGGTTCTAGTGCAAGTGGGAGATTGTTGGAAATGTGCCCTAAAGCCAATCATATGACGATACTTTACAGGCATTTCACATGTTAAACTAGTCTAGTTTAATATAAATGGCAAAGATTATTGTTTAAATCGTCTCATATAAATGTTATATGCTTAAACGATACGTCCAAGGAATATGTAATTGGAAGAATATGATCTAAAGAAGTTAGATTCATGAGACTATTCTCTTTCGTATACATATCTTAAACTTTCCTAATCATATGATTGCCAATTGGACATTGACAGTTCGTTAAGATTAGTGCGTGTTACGTTTTCTCTTAGAGAGAGTGATTGGTCTCGAGTCATTGGTGTGACTGACACAAGGACAAGCATGTAGGTGCTCAATAGAGAATGAGTCCACTGAACGCGATCAACAAGGAGTTCTCATACTCATGTCACATGAGAACTCATGGTTAGGCTAACGCAAAGTAGTCCTTTAACCTGAGGCATCATAGTTGTCTTATGGTTAGGTCCTTGATGTCACATCCTAGCCTGGGCCCTCACCACATCCCAGGCTCTACTTCGCCGTAGCACGATATTGTCCGTTTTAGGCCACGACCACGCCCTCACGGTTTTGTTTATGGGAACTCACGCGAGCAGAACTTCCTAGTGGATCACCCATCCTGGGAATGCTCTCGCACGAACTCGCTTAACTTTAGAGTTCTGATGGAACCCAAAGCCAGTGAGCTCCCAAAAGGCCTCGTGCTAAGTAGAGATGAGAATATATATATATAAGGCTTACAGGATCCACTTCCTTGGGCGATGTGGGATGTTAAAATCCACCCCTTAGGGGCCCGACATCCTCGTCGGCACACTTCTAGCCAGTGATTGGCTCTGATACCAAATTGTCACATCCCAACCCAGGCCCCCACCACATCCCGGGCTCGACTCGGCCGTAGCATGCTATTGTTCGCTTTGGGCCCTGACCATGCCTTCGCTATTTTGTTTCTAGGAACTTACGCAAGCAGAACTTCCCAGTGGGTCACCCATCCTGGAATGCTCTCGCGCGAACTCACTTAACTTCAGAGTTCCGATGGAACCTGAAGCCAGAAATCTCCTAAAAGGCCTCGTGCTAGGTAGAGATGAGAATATACATATAAGGCTTACAGGATCGACTCCCCTGGGCGATGTGGGATGTTACACTTGATCTTTGACTATGTCAAAGTCAATCCATCAAAGGGTGTCCACGACATAGTTGGGGTTAAGCCACTTAGCCATGGAGGTATGTGAATGCACAATAAGGGATCTTTAACCTTCAAATCGTTTGAAGGAGAATACTCTATGATATGATTTATAATCTCTAGCCAGAGTATGAATGAGATTTAGGAATTCGTTCCAAATCACATTCAAGGTAATCATATAAGTAAGAGAATCACATTGGATAGTAGACATGAATAAACTATCAAATCAACCAATGTGGTCAAGATTATTGTATTAGAGAAAGACCGTATTGCATTATAATCCCAAATTGAAATGGTTCTCCACCTCTTCTGATTAGCTTGGGTAGCCATGACATGTTGTTAGGTGTCACTCATGGTTTGTGGAAGCCCTAAAGTGTAC
The DNA here is from genome assembly GCF_916048215.2 of Malus sylvestris. Taxonomy (NCBI): domain Eukaryota; kingdom Viridiplantae; phylum Streptophyta; class Magnoliopsida; order Rosales; family Rosaceae; genus Malus; species Malus sylvestris. The sequence goes on from NC_062275.1 coordinate 34,917,733, forward strand.
AAACACTAAAGGGAGAATTGAAAAGTAAGTTTCAAGTCACAATCGATTTGAAGAGTTCTAATCACCCACTGCCTCACTAAAAGGAACCTAATGGATCGTACACCATGTAAGGTAGAGATTGAAGAAATAACAAAGATGAGTAAGGATAATTAAATGGTTTAATTATTTATGGCTAGGATTAATTAATATGTTAATTAATCAAACGAATAAGTTCATTTTAGACCTCGGGTTAGTTTTGGGCCTCAAGGCCCAATGGGCTTCAAATGTCAAGTCCAATAACTCAAGTTATATGACAACTTGAAAACACAAAGGGCATGAAAGCCCTATGAACCCACATGGTCGGCCATAGAGAGTATGAGGGAGAATTGGTTTTAATTTCAATTATGCCAATCAATGTAAGTGGCTATAAAAAGGAAATTATAGCCCATTCCCTCATTAGGGTTTTCTAAAGAGAGAAAAGAGAAAAACACAAAAAACTCTCTTCTTAGGAGGCTGGCCACCCTAGGAAGAATGGACTAGCATCCATTTCTTCCTAGGTCACTCATCTCTTCCTCAATGCTCCCCTTGGTGTGGAAACTTAGAGGTTCCCTTTCTTGGGAACTTGGATAATCCATTCCTTCATCCATATCCAAGAAGTCATGGAGCCAAGAAGCAAAGTTTCTCCATCCACATCCATGGAGCCAAGGAGCAAGGAGACTAAGGAAAGAAGTCCCTCACATGGGTGAATATCCTTTCCTAAGCAAAGAGGTGCTTCAAAGGTATAAAAGTTTCTCAACTCTCTTCTTTAAGATTTGAGTTGAGTCTTGGTTCACCACAGCTACTAGGCCTTGAATTCCATGGGTAATGTTTTGTTTTTTGAGTGCACAAGCATGATTCCGCCTTTAATTGTTAATTGTATGCATAGATGTTGCTCAAATTAACTTGTTTTCACAAAATTTTCCCTTACCCATAAACATGGGGATTCCAAGATAACGATGATGGAAAGGAACCCGAGGCATATTCAGACAATTTGCCAATAACTGGCCATCATATTCGGTTAAGTTACAGTTAAACGCTACACAACTCTTTGAATAGTTAAGAGGTTGCACCAAGACATCTTCGTCGATTTTTAGTAATTGCTTTACGTGTAAGCATTTTTGGTACTACGAGAAAAAATGAAACTATCATCCACAAACAATAAATGGTTCACGGACGGGGCATCCTTGCATACTTTCACCCCATAATTCGGTTCTGATTTTTCCAAGCATCAAATAGGGCCGAAAGCCCCTCCGCATATAATACATATAGAAACGAAGAAAAGGGGTCTCCTTGCCTAATACCTCATTTTGGAAAAACATATCCCACCGGCTCACCATTTAATTTGAAAGAATATGAAACAATAGACACACATGCCATCACCAGATTAATCCACCTTTCCGCAACACCCAATTTTTCCATTATTTTCTAAAGAAAATTCCACTCAATACGATCATATGCTTTAAATCAAAATGTATCATATTCTTATGAGGTTTATTGTATATTTTTGGCCTCTTTTGTACCAAAATCATCAAGAAAAACCATATAAACCGGTGTTGGCATCTGGTAATCTACTCATATAGTTTTCTAGGTAATATTATTTCTTAAATATAAACTTTTAAGATCAAATTTCAAAAATCTCTCTAATTGAATGCTACATTTAACCAAAGTTCTAAAAGACGTTAGGTACTAGTTGGGCAGTGGGCTAGGACCTAGCGCCTAGGCGTACTAGGCGGATTTAATAAATGTATTATATTTCATGTAAATAAATGTCTGCTTATACTTGAAATATATATAATTTCACCATAAACTAATAAACAGAATGACATATATATTATGAAGTATTGGAACATAATGAAAATATGGGAAACAAGGATATAATGTGTGTTTATTTAAGTATGTAACAAGTCTCTTACAATTTATTGAAACTAATAAAATGCAGAATGAAAGTTATCTATTTTCTGTCTAAGTGAGTCGTAACCTAGGCAGGTGCCTAGGCGAGTCTGGACAGGCTAGACGGGTGCCTAGGTGGTCTAGGCGGGCACCTTAGGAAGTCCAGGAGCCATTTTTTAATTTTCAAAAGCCTAGGTATTAATCGAGACGGTAACCAGCCGCCTAGGCGAGAATTTTTAGAACAATGCATTTAACTCATTTTTATACTACATTTTATATCACAATATGTGGCATTATGTGATGTATTGAATTTAATATTCAATGAGAGAGAACGAACATTAAATGAGATAAAATCACAAATTGATTGTTACAATCCATTTATTACAAAATGTTGTATGAATATCATTATTCCTCTAAATCTCAACATTCTTTTTCTTTTCTTTTTCCAAAAATGGTAGCCAATTTTCATCTTCATATAAATGAAATGTGAGTGCACAAAGAAACTAATTTGAACCTATTCTAATCCTAACACATCACCCCACTACCCTCAGGCAAGCCTAATAACTTTGTTATACCACTTGAACTAACTACCCATGATCAGCTAGTTTTATCATTGAACAAGTCAGAAGTGAAAATTCATCGAGAGCGGCCTTGACCCAAACTAATTGGCAAGAGATTAAGCTCCAGTTTCAGTTTACTCGAACACGTGATAGAAACATGGTTTCCGAAGGATGAAGAAATTTTGTCAATTAGATCTTTGATAAAACACACAGGCATAAAACTACGCCTTCAAATTAATTCCAATCAAGAAAGCCAAAACACTTTTGTTCGGGCCAGATTGTCCCTCACACAACTCCTCTTGTCTTGCTTGTCAGGCAAGGTTTGCTGGTTGGTTTACTGCAACATAAGTTTAAAATTAGTTTGAAAGGTGTCTTTGTGGGGTCTTTATTAAGCCTTTTGGCTCAAATCAAGACTAACATAAATCCGAGCATGCCATTGTTACCTTTATTTAATAGATTGTCCTTTTAGCTATTAGATTAATTGATTACTTGCGCCACAAGTCACTTAGACTTCTTGGCTCGATTGGATTGTTTACAGATGGGTTAAGTATGTATTAAGTTCTTTTGCTTGCCTTGTAAACAAGACTTTTATTCAAATATCATATGTCTGGTTATAGGAAAGTTCCTTTTTTTTAAGTGCTTTCTTTAATGGCCAACTTGGGTTAACAACAAGGAAATAAGAGTTATTAGTTTGATAGGATTAAACATACAAAAAAACCTCAAAGTAAGCAATGGAAAATGACCTTGAGACTAAGTACGATGCATCAAAGTCAGATCTACTTTACACAAATGCAAATAAAGGAAAATCGGGCAAGGTTACAACCTTGGTGGGCAAGGTTTGTCTCCTCGCAAACCATTTCTCCTTGTGTTTTTACAAAAGCAAGCACTTCTATTGAATAGAATAACAACAAGGGTCTACAAAAGGGATTTGACGGTACAAAAGGGAATATGTAGCATAGCTTCTAAAACTGACAAAAGAAAGCCTTTCTATGGTCGAAATATAACTGGAAAGAGGGCAGACAAAACAAAACTATTTGGTTTCACTACTACGTTTAACTATTTACACAACGAACAAAAGTTGGTCGCGCAAAGTGTCATTCTGTCACACAAATGTATGCGCGATGGAAACTTCGTCGTGTAGAATTCTTCGCACAAAGATTGTGAAGAAAGACTTTGCGCGACGAACAATAGCATTGGTCGCAAAAACACAGTGCGGCGGTTTAGCCTTCGTTGCACAAAATTTATAGGAACAAATGTGTTCATCGCACAAAATACCAGGATACAAATGTGGGACGACTAGTATTCGTCTCTCGAAATTTTGCGCAATAACAGTTTACAGTTGTGCGACGAAACCTTGTTAATCGCTATAATATTGATAGACGAAGGTATTTGTCGAGCAAAAATAAATTTTTTTATTTTTTTTAAATTTAATTTTTTGTTCTGTTTTTTTTTTATTTTGTAATAAAATTAAATTGCAATTAAAAAATGTAATGAAGAGAAAAATAATTTATTTAAATAAATATAAATGTATGTATAAGGAAAATGTTTAAAAAGTAAAGGAGTACAAAACTAAGAAAATAATGCGGCATAATCAACGGGGTCGTCATTCACAGGCGGTTGGAAGGTCTCAAGGTTGGGGACGGGCTTGGAGGTCGAAGGGGCAGAGTTATGGGCGTGCTCGGGTTGGAAGGGCTCAGACGTTAACGGCAGATGAAGATCCAGGAAACGAATGCCGGATTGGCTGAGGGCCTGTACAATCTGTGACATCTGGCTCTTATACGAGGCCAGCTCAGTCCTAAGGTCAGCCACCTTTGCTATCAAAGCTGTCACCTGGCTCTTTGACTGCGATGATGAAGAGGCTCTATGTTCCCGTTGCTGGCCATTCCCCATCCCACTACAATACGTCCCCGACCTCCTCTCGAGAGTCTAATCCAAGGTCTCTGTAAGGATCTGAAACCCCACATCTTTTGGGGGATCCATAAACTGGAGCGGAGTCTCAGGAGGAGGCTGGGAGTCGGACTCCTGAAGAACCAATTGCCTCTTCTCCATCATCGTCACTTGTGTAATATAACATGAAAATATTAATAATAACATTCAAATAATAACCATGATACTTGAATGCGTAAGATAGTAATTACAATTGAAGAATACTTACATGAAGTGACTCGACCAACTCATCATTGGGTCAAACATAAACGTCGCTGAATGCATCAATCTTCGGGGATTTTGAACCCCCCCCCCCCCGAATAGAACAAGATACGAAAATTGTTAGTACGAAAAAAAAATTAGTATTATTGACAAATTAAAAATTGAATATGAAAAATTTTATCATTACCTGCCACCGTGCCTCCATCCTACATGAGAAGGCCCTCGAACCGGAATGATGGAGAAGAGTCTTCTTCTCCCGATTGCTCTTGTTAGCTTTCGCCTTCTTCTGTTATACAAAAAACAAACGTATTAGTTCTAATTTAAATGAAATATAAAAAAATTCAATAAACATTGGTAAGAAATGTATAATGCTTTTAAACTTAATATAAAAAACGTACCACATAGCCAAGCTCCTGAAAATGACTGCATAGCCACACCCAATTATCTTCCCAATCCTCAAACTCCTTCGGGCAACCTTCCTCAACAGTGACCTACGGATCATCAAATGTCTCAAAATATTGGTGCAGGTCGTTCTTCCACTGCTTGTATCGTTCAATGAAGTGCATGTTGATGTACGCCAACATATCATCATTGATGTCTTCGAAATTGTAGTTCGTCTGCAACGTAACAAATTAATTACATACATTAAGTAATATAAATATATAAAATTTGAAGAAAAAATAATTAAAAGGTAGGATACTTATCGACAACTGTGTGCGCACCTTCGTCCTCACCTCGTCCAGCATCGCCTTCTAAGACTTCCATTGCATAGGGCAATAGGTTCAAACGACGTGACCAATGTCGTCAGCCAATGTGCTATGCTGCTCCGCTGTTGGTGTAGCCCGATGCCGAGCGTCATATCCGATCGTGATACGTCTGTTGGTCACTTGAGTGACCTTTGCCGTCTTTAACTAGTGACAAGGTCCCTGGGTATTTTTCTTTGCTGAAAATAAAAAATAAAAAACATTTAAACACAACAAATAAAACCAAAATTCCGGCAAAATATTTATGGAAATGTGCCCTAAAACCAATCATATGATGCTACTTTACGGACATTTCACATGTTAAACTAATCTAGTTTAATATAAAGGGTAAAGATTATTGTTTGAAGCCGTCTCATATAAATGTTATATGCTTAAACGATAAGTCCCAGGAATATGTAATTGGGAGAATATGATCTAAAGAACTTAGATTCATGAGACCATTCTCTTTCGTATACATATCCTAAACGTTTCTGATCTAGGATTGCCAACTGGGCATTGACAGTCCGTTAAGATCAGCACGTGTTATGTCTTCTCTTAGGGAGAGTGACTGGTTTCAAGTCATTGGTGTGACTAACACCAAGACAAGTACGTAGGTGCCCAATAGAGAATGAGTCCACTGAACACGATCAACAAGGAGTTCTCATACTTATCTCACATGAGAACTCATGGTTGGGATAATGCAAAGTAGTCCTTGAACCTGAGGCATCATAGTTGTCTTGTGGTTACGTCCTTGATCTTTGACTATGTCAAAGTCACTCCATCAGAGGGTGTCCATGGCATAGTTGGGGTTAAGCCACTTAGCCATGGAGGCAAGTGAATGCGTAGCAAGGGATCTCTAAACTTCAAACCGTTTGAGGGAGAATACTCTATGATATGATTAAGAATCTCTGGCCAAAGTATGAATGAGATTTAGGAATTCGTTCCAAATCACATTCAAGGTAATCATATAAGTAAGAGAATCACATTGGATAGTAGACATTAATAAACTATAAAATCAAACAATGTAGTAAAGAGTATTGTTTTAGGGAAAGACTGTATCGTATTGTAATCCTAAACTGAATAGGTTCCCCACCTCTTCTGTTTAGCTTAAGTGGCCATGACATATTGCTAGGTGTCACTCATGGTTTGTGGAAGCCCTAAAGGTGAGTAATCACTAAAGGGAGAATTGAAAGTATGTTTCAATTCACAATCAATCGTTAAGAGTAACAATCGCCCACTGCCTCGCTAAAAGGAACCTAATGGATTGTACACCGAGTAAGTTAGCGATTAAAGAAACAACAGAGATGAGTAAGGATAATTAAATGGTTTAATTATTTATGGCTAGGATTAATTAATATGTTAATTAATCAAATGAATATGTTCGTTATAGACCTCGGGTTAGTTTTGGGCCTCAAAGCCCAAAGAACCTAATATGGCCGGCTATAAGAGTCAGGGGTAGGCCCAATGGGATTTGAATGTTAAGCCCATTAACTCAAGTTGTATGACAACTTGAAACACAAAGGGCCTCAAAGCCCAAAGAACCCAATATGGCCAGCCATAAGAGTCAGGGGTAGTAAACTTGGCTTAATTGCAAGTTTGCCACTCCATTGTGAGGTGGAATAAAGGCAACTTTATAGCCATTTTATCCTTAGGGTTTCTTTCGGAGAAAAAGATGGAACACAAGCTCTCATTTTCTCTATGAGGCCGGCCACCCTAGGGAGAGATTACTACCATCTATCTCTTCCTAAGTCACTCATCTCTTCATCAATGCTCTTCCTAGTGTGGAGACTTAGAGGTTCTCTATTTTGGGAACTTGGAGAATCCATTCATCCATCCTCCACCAAGAAATCCATGGAGCTAAGAAGTAAGGAATGAAGGCCCTTTCTCTTGGATGATTAGCCTTTGCTTATGCAAAGAGGCATCAACAAAGGTATAATATTTCTCAACTTACTTTGTTCTTGAGTTGAGTCTTGGTTCACCCAACTACTAGGTTTTGAATTTCATGGGTAAAGTTTTGTTTTTAAGTGCATACAAGCATGATTCTGCCTTTAATTGTTAATTGCATGTTGTAGATGTTGCCCAAATGAACTTTGTTTGTACCATACTTGACCAATCCTGAAACTACTGAGCACCGGTCAACGTTATACCGTCAAGGACCTAGAAGAGTTTCCCTCCAACCAGGAGGCCAATCACAACGTGACACGTGTCGACATCAGAAGCCAATCATAGCGCGACACGTGTCAATATCAGAAGCCAATCACAACACGACACGTGTCAATGTCTGAATGAAACTAGAAACTCTCTTCTATAAATAGAGATCATTCTCTCACAATATTTCCTAATGTCATTTGTACTAAATCATTCACTTGTACTCACTAAAGGAGAGCTTGAACCTATGTACTTATGTAAACCCTTTACAATTAATGAGAACTTCTCTACTCCATGGACGTAGCCAATCTGGGTGAACCACGTACATCTTGTGCTTGCTTCCCTGTCCCTATCCATTTACATACTTATCCACACTAGTGATCGGAGCAATCTAGCGAAGGTCACAAACTTAACACTTTCTGTTGTACCAAAGTACCTTTCACCGATTTTGTGCATCAACATTTGGCGTTGTCCATGGGATCGACACTTATTCCCATTCTCTTCAACTTTGTCAAGCTGGTTTCCACCATTCATACACTTTTTTTTTATCAGGCATCCCTCTCCAACATGGGGAGCGAAAGAAGCCACAACACACATAATGACACCCCTCTTGCACCTAGTGTGAAGCAACGAAAGAAGGAAGGAAAGAGGGTTTCTCTTCAAGCTAAAGTCAATGAGCTAGAAGCTCAAAACAACAAGATAGCAATGAAGAATGAGGTCCTCCAAAAGCAGTATGAGAAGCTCCTTGAGATGCTCCACAAAACTATGCGTACTCAAACATGCGAGCTTGTTGCCCTTGTGGACAACAACCATCATCTGGGTGCCCCCCAATATGGAGGGTCACCTTCATTCGACATGGGTATCCCTGATGAGGAGCAAGCTAATCATCAAAACACTGATCAACATTAGACTTCTCTCAACCTAGCTGCTTCGACCCGAAGCAAGAGAAGTGGAGGAAGACACCTCCTTGCAGAAGGGTTGGAAGGATCGAAAGCCGTTTATAGTGACTGCTGAGACTTTCTAAAGCAACGTCGAGAGAATCCCCTCCACATATGCTCGAAGATCAATGACCCAAAGGTTTCTGAAAGACTCGATCCCCTCCCACGACCCAGGCCAGCTGCTAATCTAGGGAAGGAACGACAAGTCCCAGAGGAAAATGAAGGTACAGGAGACTCTGAGGTATTCCGACAGACTTGCCCTAGAAGTCAGTACGGCGAGTCCAAGGAAAAATCACACGCCCTTACTCAAACTTTCCTACTTCCAAGAGGCGATGGAGACTTACGAAAGAAAATCTCAGTGGTACATGACTCCACTTAGGACCCCCTTGTCCTATAGCTCCTTGAGGAAGTAAATAAGTTGAAGGCCGAACATCAAGCCGAGATACCTGATTCGAACCAACCCAGGCCTGGCCCTCTCACAAGAAGGATCCTTGAGACCTTCTTCAAGCGAAGACAAAACAAAAGCTTGGTTTACAACTCTATACTGGAAGAGAGGACCCAATTGAACACCTTAATCTCTTTGAGTCCACCATGGCATATCAGATGCACACCGACGAAGAGCGATGTCTTCTCTTCCCCTCCACCCTCTCTGGCAGAGCTCTAAACTAGTATTGCCGTCTTCCACCTGAGACAGTAGACTCATTTGAGGAATTGAGGAAACTGTTTGTTTCTCAACACATTTTCCAGACCGATCGCTTGCACTCTGCGGACGACTTGTACACTATTCGCCAGAAGCCAGACGAGTTATTACGTATGTATGCTGGCCATTTCAACCATGTGTATTCTTGTTGTGCCGAGGCAGACGACAAGACTGCCCTCAAAGCCTTCACGGCAAGCTTACGTGACTGTTTCTTCAAGTACATGATCAATGCCAACACTTGGAAGACTTACTCTGAGATGATGGCACAGGCTTACAACCATGCCTCTGCCGATGAAACCCCCCACAGCCAGCCCTTATTAGCAAGTAGGGAGTGAAAGCCAGATCCAACCAAATGAGAAGACCTCGACCTTCCAAACGGTAGCGGTGCCTCCCCCTACCTTACTTAATACTTTGCCAAGTCAACAGACATATCAATCTCAGGGCAAAAGGAAAGATTTCCATCCTTACCAGTCTCATTTTAGTAAAAGGAGTAAGGGACACTACCGCGATAACCAAGGGTATCGCCATGATAATCCCCGACCCCAGACAGTCAACACTGTGGGTCAAGCACGTGTCAGGTCAGCCCCAACCCCAAGGTATGAGGCATACACACCTTTGAACGCCACATGCATGGCCATTTACCCCAGCATAGCACACTTGATACCGAAGCTAAAGCTGAGGCACCCGGATTACAAGCCCACGAAGAACACAGGCACGTTTTGCTGCTACCACGACCATAACGGCCATGACGGCGAGAAATGTATCACACTTCGTGATCATATTGAAGCTTTGACATACCCATATCTAAATCATCCAACAAGGCCATGAAAAATAGTGAACGAGCTTTAAGGTCTGGCCACCAAGTGTTTCACGTGGAAGACATCGAGGAAGGTAACTATCAAAAGCCTAACTGGGATCCAATATGTTTCTACCCTGAGGAAGAAAGAGGTATCATCTACCCTCACAACGACCCACTGATCGTGGAAGCTCATATAGCCAACTTTGAAGTACGACGAATCCTAGTAGACACGAGGGCTTCGGTCAATATCATGTTTGTTGAAGCTTTCAGGGCACTTAATGTAGCTGAACACTGGCTTGACCGCTCGATTTCCACTCTGATAAGCTTCTCCGGTGATATCGTGCAACCTTTGGGGAGCATACACTTACCTTTCACCATTGGTATAGGCCCTTACACAGCTACCATTACCATTAACTTCCTGGTGGTTGATTGCCCAACGACATACAATGTCATCTTCGGAAGCACAGGCATCAATGATCTCAAGGCCATGGTATCCACACATATGTTGTTGATGAAATTTCCAACCCTATATGGCAATGGTTACATCAGAGGAGATCAACTTAGTGCACGATCATGTTACAACACTTCGGTCAAGCAACAACACCTGTCTGTGCCCAAGGAAACCCTTTCTATACATAACCAAGTCATAAAGACCAGCCCAGACGAATTCAACTTGGATCTTCACGGTGGCAACAGTCAACCCGACGATCCTCGAGATAACTCTTTCACCCAGCAAGCACAACCCGCTGAAGAGTTGGAGGAGGTCTCTATCTCAAAAGATTATCCGGATCGCATGGTGAAGATTGGTACCATCTTGTCACCACCCATTCGGTTGGCATTGATCTATTTTTTGCAAGAGAACACTGAGGTCTTCACCTGGTCATATGAGGACATGTCAAGCATCTCTCCCGATATAATCTGTCATCGCTTAAGTATTGACCCCAAGACCAGGCCAATGAGACAGAAGTGAAGATCTTATGACGCTGAACGGTACGAAGCAATGGAGGCAGAAGTTGAAAAACTCAAAGGTATAGGCTTCGTCCACGAAGTCAATTATCCAACGTGGGTAGCAAATGTTGTCATTGTTAAGAAGAATCCGACCAAGGAAAGTCTCCTGCTCCAAAAGGTCTTGTGGAGAATGTGTGTCGATTACACCGACCTAAACAAAGGATGCCCGAATGATAGCTTTCCTCTTCCTCTCATAGACAGATTATAGACTCTACGGCAGGGTGTGAACTCCTGAGCTTCATGGATGCTTACTCAGGATACAACCAAATCCTCATGAACCCTCCGTACCAAGAACACACAACCTTCACTACTGGCAGGGGACTATATTACTACAAAGTCATGCCATTCGGCCTAAAGAATGCAGGAGCGACTTATTAGAGACTGGTCAATTCAATGTTCGCCGAAAAAATTGGGAAGAGCATGGAAGTTTACGTTGATGATATGCTAGTCAATAGCAAACATGCTGACCAACATATCACTAACCTATCTGAAACTTTCACCAATCTGAAAAGGTATCGAATGAGGTTAAACCCCAACAAATGTGCCTTCGGCGTAGGCTCTGGCAAATTCTTAGGCTTCATGATAAGCCAACGAGGCATTAAGGCTAATCCCTAGAAGATCAAAGCAATTCTCGACATGAAGGAACCGGTAACTTCAAAAGACATCCAGAGCCTTACTGGCAAGGTGGCAGCCTTAACTAGGTTCGTCTCTAAGGCCACCGACATATGTGCTCCTTTCTTCAAAGCACTTAACTAGGAAGTAAGAAGTACATTACATGGACTGATGAATGTGCTGAGGCATTCAAGAACCTCAAAGACTACATGAGTAAAGCCCTTTTGCTCTCCAAACCTGAGGTTGGTGACACTCTTAAAATCTATCTGTCGGTATCGACTTCAGCGGTAAGTTTCGTTCTCATTCGAAAGGATGGTAATGTCGAACGGCCTGTCTACTACGCTAGCAAGACCTCACAAGATGCAAACACACGATACTCCAACATTGAGAAATTGGCTCTAGCATTGGTCATGTATGCTCGAAAACTTCGCCCTTACTTCCAAGCACACTCCATTATTGTGCTTACCAATCATCCTCTTCGACAGATACTTTAAAGTCCTGACACTTTCGGGCGAATGATCAAATGGGCGATAGCATTGGGTGAGTTTGACATCTCCTACCAACCAAAGCCAGCTGAGAAGGGCCAAGCAGTGGCAGACTTCATCACCGACTTCACATATCCTGTTAACATTGTTTCTACGCCTAAAGAAATGGTTTCATTACCCTCGGAAACTCATAAAATAGAACCAACAGCCCTAGCTTGGAGTCTATATGTTGATGGCTCGTCCAACCAACAGGGTTGTAGAGCAGGACTAGTCCTTACGACCCCTGACAAAGTGGCGATGGAGTATGCTCTTCATTTCAAATTCAAGGCATCAAACAATGAGGCCGAATATGAAGCCCTCCTAGCAGGCTTACATTTGGCCAAACACCTTGGGGTTAAACGAATTGATATCTTCAGTGACTCCCAATTGGTCGTTAACCAGGTCACCAAAAACTTTGACGTTAAGGATAGCTCCATGGCAGCATATCTGGCATAAACACAATTGTTGCTCAAGCACTTCCACTACCAGATCACCCAAATTCCTCGAGTGGAAAACGGTCATGCAGATGCTTTGGCTCGCCTTGCCTCAGCGGTGGAAGACAAGATTGGGAGAAAAATTCAGGTCAAATTGTTAGCAGCACCAAGCACCATGGCTGCGGAAGTGTGCAACTTATAACAAGGAGATAGTTGGATTACCCCGATTTATAGATTTCTTGCTCATGGCACCCTTCCAAATGACAAAGTTCAAGCTAAGCAGATTCGATACAAGGCTACCCGTTACTTGATCATTAATGACCAACTCTACAAGCGAGGTTTTAACCTACCATACCTAAGATGCCTTACGCCTGCAGAGGCGAAAATTGTCCTTCGGGAAATACATGAAGGAGTTTGCGAAGATCATGCTGGATCTCGATCCCTAGCACACAAGACTTTTCACCAAGGATATTACTGGCCAACACTCCACCAAGATGCCATCAGAATATCCTGCTCATGTGATAAGTGTCAACGCTATGCAACTATTCCTCACTCCCCTCCCGAGCCGCTCACTCCTATGATCAGCCCTTGGCCCTTCGTCCAATGGGGACTTGATTTGATTAGCCCAATGCCTGCAGGGAAGGGCAAGGTTCGCTATGCAATCGTTTCAGTTGATTACTTCACAAAGTGGGCCGAAGTAGAACCTTGGCAACCATTACTGAGGCAAAAATAGAAGACTTCGTATGGAAGGACATCCTTTGCAGATTCGGCATTCCTAATGCGATAGTCACTGACAACGGGCGACAATTCGACAACAATAAGTTCAAGATGTTCTGCTCTAAGTTCAACATCAACTTATGTTTTGCCTCCCCAGCTCATCCCCAGTCTAATGGACAAGTTGAAGCCATCAACAAATAATCAAGCGAACTTTGAAAACCAGCTTGGACAAGGCTAAAGGTTGTTGGCCAGAATTTGTACCCCAAGTTCTTTGGTCATACCTCACTTCGTATCGGACATCAACAGGAGAAACCCCATTTTCACTTGCCTTCGGTACAGAGGATGTTGTCCCAGTTGAGCTTGAGCAAGCAAGGTTCTGAGTCCAGAACTACGTGCAAAGTGAAAATGACAAACAACTTACCCTCAACTTAGATCTAGTCGAGGAACACAGAAACCAGGCTCACTTGAGGAATGTCGCCTACAAGCAGCGCATCTCCAACTACTATGACTCAAGGGTCAAACCTCGTTCTTTCAAAGTGGGGGACTGGGTATTGAAGAAAAGATTACTCTGCGACAGAGTCCCAAGTGAAGTAACACTTAGTCCAAACTGGGATGGACCGTTTAAAGTTGTTGGCATCAGTCGCCCTGGCTCCTACAAGCTTAGAAGCTCTGATGGCAAGATCCTTGGCCATCCATGGAAGGTTGATCACTTGAAGTACTATTACAAGTAAACTCACATTGTACAAGTGTTAAGCTTCAGCCATTCGGCATCCTATGCAATGAAGACTGTTTGGCATGAATTCAATAAAGAGGTGATTTAGACAACTTGATCCTAATCCTCTTACATTCCTAGCAATGAAACACTCGAGTTCAAAGCTTCAACATAAATGCTTCCAACATGAAACAAAGTCTAAGTATATGTCAACAAGACTATACAAATAAACGAACAGCTTCACAGTATATTCGTCCAATCATACATTTCAACACATTCATACATAAGCCAACTGTGCTTTGAAAGGGTTCAACATATTTTGTGTCATTCGACACTTGCTACAATGTGCCTAGACACTTTGCCACTCATGCCACCAACCAGGTGAAGAAGGAACTCATCTTCAAGCCATCAACCAGTGATGAAATGTACAACCCGTACTCTTCTTCATGCCACCAACCAGGTGATGAAATGTACAACCCGTACTCTCCTTCATGCCACCAACCAGGTGATGAAATGCACAACCCGTACTCTAATATCATTTGGCAACTTGCCACTCATGCCACCAACCAGGTGAAGAAGGAACTCATCTTTATGCCACTAACAAGATGATGAAATGTACAACCTGTACTCTCCTTCATGCTACCAACCAGGTGATGAAATGTACAACCCATACTCTAATATTATTTGGCAACTTGCCATTCATGCCACTAACCAGGGGAAGAAGGAACTCACCTTCGTACCACCAACCAAGTGATGAAAGCAACTCACCATTCATTCCACCTACCAAAAGACGAGTGGTACAACTAGTACATGTGAACTCCTAGCATTCACAAATAATCAAAAACCCTCAAGCTTCACAACTCAACTAGGGGAGCACTTATGCCTAACAAGAGTTACAGCTACCAACAAAGCCTTATTGCAAGCCAACAACAACTTCAGTGCATGGCATACGAAGATCAAGCTATTCAGCCTTCTTGCATCCGCTTCAAACATTTCCCCACTGTAACAATGCAAACACTACAACTCGTAGAAAGCTTCACACACTCTTGATCAAGACAGTGTGAAGCAAAATCAATTTATAGTGCCAACAAGAGCTTCATCAATGGAGGGCAACCACAATTCTCAAAAGCTTCACACACTCTTGATCAAGACAGTGTGAAGCAAAATCAATTTATGATGCCAACAAAAGCTTCATCAATGGAGGGCAACCACAATTCTCAAAAGCTTCACACACTCTTGATCAAGACAGTGTGAAGCAAAACCAATTTATGGTGCCAACAAAAGCTTCATCTACAAAAGCTTCACACTATCTTGATCAAGATAGTGTGAAGCAAAATCAATTCATGGTGCCCAACAAAGCTTCAACCTCAAAGCTTCACCTACATAGCTTCAACACCAAAGCTTCACCTACAAAGCTTTAATATATATATATATATATATATATATATTTTTTTTTTTTTTTTTCAAAAATTCGAAAATTCAAAAATTCAAAAATTCGAAAATTCAAAAATTCGGAAATTCAAAAATTCGAAAAATCGAAAAAGAAAATTTCAAAAAAAAAAAAAAATTGCCTAGGCCTCCTCTTCTTTGGGCCTAACAACTTTCATAACAAATATATATGAAGAAAGAGTTTTGGGCTACCACTTAGAAAGGAAATGCCTCATTCGTCAACTCCCTCGACCGGAGACTTGGGGGACTCCTACCATATGCTACTGCACCTTAATACTCGGAAGTCTCACGACCATTCAGTGACTTGGATTTTTTCAAGTTTCCAAACGAGAAGTTTTCCTCACTCGGGAAATTAAGGGAGCACTACATCAACCTACATGATTCACTCACAAAGCTTCAACATACAAGCTTCAACAAAAGGAAAAATTCAAATAACTTAGTGAAGAATGCCTTGGTGTATTTAACACAATATGTTGAAATGAAGCAAAGCTTGTTTATTGATATCTCCGATAAGTTACAAATATGTACACGTACATGAATCAAAATTAACAAACAAGAGGAAGCCTTCACAAAGGTTGCTCAAGAGAAGTCTCAGCAGTCGGCAGAGCCCCAGAAAGAGGAGGCATCAGAAGGTGATTATTCGGAGCCTCAGTACTAGGCAGAACCCCAGAAGAAGGAGGCATCGAAGGTTGATCATTTGGAGCTTCATTACGTGGTACAGCCCCAGAAGACGAAGGCAATAAATGTCTTTGGAACAAACCCATGAACCTCTGATGATCAAGTAAAATCTGACCATCAGATTCCTGCAGCTGGTCGAGCTTCCTCTTCATGTTTGTTGCATAGTCATGTGCGAGCCTGTGCAACTGTTTATTCTCATGCTTGAGCCCTCTGATCTCCTGTTTGAGACTTATCACTTCAGCCGCCAATGATTCAACTTGGCGGGTTCGAGCAAATAGGAGTTGGGCCATATTAGACACAGAACCTGCACACTAAACATTGAGAGCTAGAGAATCCTTAACAGCCAACTCGTCAGACCGTTTGGAAAGTAATCTGTTATCTTTGGGAGTGAGAAAGATCCTGGCCACCACTGCAGTGGTCATATCATTCTTCATCACAGAGTTCCCAACGGTAAGAGAACCAATAAGGGATAAGAAGGATGGGCGCATATGTTGTCTTGAGAATGTATGGCTGCCTCTTCACCAAAGTTCAAGTCAAAACGACGGTCGGATGGGCTAGACATTCTCAGAAATGATGAAGTAGAAATGAGGTGCAATAAATCGTTGAAGTAAGGGGAAAATTCCTACAAGCAATAACTCTCTGAATGTACTTTTTGCACACAATTGGTGCCCTTATAAAAGAAAGGGCAACAGAGCCGTTGGTTTAAAAATCGAAGAGGCAACACTCTTCGGATTCTGAAGAGGCACCATTTTCCACACGCAACATTAGCTCATCGGGTACCACATTTAACTTTGCTAAAGATCTCTGACAAAGGTTAGACACATAAATTTTGAAGGTCCATCTACCCTGCTATTACCCACAAGGGTAAAGGAATAGCACCACTACTTGATAACTAGAAAGTCCCAATGTGTGTCAACCTCCGTGCTCTGTGGCAAGGCAGACTGGCAAAAATCCCCAACCTTTACTCACATTCGAGAAAACACTCCCAACAAGATTGCTTGCTCAAAAATTGAAGAGGCACCGCTCTCCAAATCTTGAGAGCCAGACTCCCAACAGGATTACGTGCTCAAAAATTGAAGAGGCACCGCCCTCCGAATCTCGAGAGCCAGACTCCCAACCGGATTACTTTCTCAAAAATCGAAGAGACACTGCTCTCTGAATCTTAAGAGTCAGACTCCCAACAAGATTGCTTTCTCAAAAATTGAAGAGGCACCGCTCTCCGAATCTTGAGAGCCAGACTCTCAACAGGATTACGTGCTCAAAAATCGAAGAGGCACCGCCCTCCAAATCTCGAGAGCCAGATTCCCAATAGGATTACTTTATCAAAAATCGAAGAGACACTGCTTTTCGAATCTCAAGAGTCAGACTCCCAACAGGATTGCTTTCTCAAAAATCGAAGAGGCACTGTTCTCTGAATCTCGAGAGCCAGATCCCCGACAAGATTGCTTGTTCGAAAACCGAAGAGACACTGCTCTCCGAACTTCGAGAGCCAGATTCCTTGGATAAAGCTTGTCTGCAATCTTCACACGCAACTTCAGCTTTCCAGATACCACAGACCACTTTTTCAAAGTGCTCTAACAAAGTTAAAACACGTGAAGCTTGCAGCTCCCACTATATTGCTATGACTAAGAAGGGTAAAGGAATATCACCACTACTTGTTGTTAGTAAGACTCCTATATATGTCGACCTCCATCCTCCACAGCCAGGCAAACCTGCAAATAAATAAAAAATGCTCAACTTTTCTTCACATCCGAGAAGGCACTCTCAGCAGAGTCTCTCGAAATACTCAGTTTCTTTTCCTCCCGATAATACCTCTACAAACAAGCCACACCAGAGCAAGAGTATCTCATATCATTAGGGTTAAAAGCAAGAGTATCCTATATTATGTTTTTTCCCTGTCTTTTCCTTTGGCCTTGTTCTTACTTGCAAGACAAGGAGAAATAGAGCAATCAGTCAGCACTTGGAATCAAGCTTCCAGTCATGAACTGACAGCCTGGAACCCCTTGCCTGATTACTTACCTGGCATTTCTCTTGAGTACTCATCTTCAACATCTTATGCTTCCAAAGAAGATACCACATCTGCCTAAGGAACAGATAGGGCAAATGAGAAGGATACAAGGAAGCATGTGGAGACAAGCGTAATAGAACACGTGCCGATACATCCACTACTTTGTCAACAACAAAAGTATCCCATATCATCAGGGTCGAACGTACTCTAGATTTGATGGACTTGTTTTGACCCTCAAATTCTTGAGTCGGCCTTAATCTCTGGAGGAAACCAAAAAACCCTCCAGGCCAGTTCAAGAATAAGCCTGTGGAAAGTTATTTCTTCAAAAGCAAAAGTATCTCATATCATCTCTTCTCCATTTGCTTCTCCTTATCCTTGTTGCTATTTATGACACAAGGAGAAGGAGAACAATCAACCGGAAGCCGAAGTCGAACCTCCGATCCAAGTTGCTTGCTTGGAAGTCTGATTGCTTCCCTTGTCTGTTACCTCTTTCGGCAAATCTCCTAGCTCGGCGACTTGGGAGACTCCTACTATAGGGTTTTGTATCGCACTTGACCAAGCCCAAAACTACAAGTAAGTTCAAGTAAATTGATACATTACATTGTGTATCTTCATCGGTTAAAGATACCACCCCTGGATGGAGGAAAAATACTTCCAGAGAAGATGCCACAGCTACGTATGAGATAGATAAGGCAAGTGAAAATGATACCACACTTCGGTACTTAGAAGTTTCATGATTACTCAATGGCTTGGATCTTGCAAGTCCTCAACCGAGGAGCTTCCCTCACTCGGGAACTTAGGGGAGCATTGTTTGTACAATACTTGAACAATCCCGAAACTATTGAGCACCGGTCAACATTATACCGTCAAGGATCCAGAAGAGTTGCCCTCCAACCAGGAGGCCAATCACAGCACGACATGTGTTGACATCAGAAGCCAATCATAGCGCGACACGTGTTAATATCAGAAGCCAATCACAACACGACACATGTCAATGTCACAATGAAACTAGAAATTCTCTTCTATAAATAGAGATCATTCTCTCACAATATTTCCTAATGTCATTTGTACTAAATCATTCACTTGTACTCACTAAAGGAGAGCTTGAACCTATGTACTTGTGTAAACCCTTCACAATTAATGAGAACTCCTATACTCTGTGGACGTAGCCAATCTAGGTGAACCACGTACATCTTGTGTTTGCTTCCCTGTCTCTATCCATTTACATACTTATCCACACTAATGACCGGAGCAATCTAGCGAAGGTCACAAACTTAACACTTTCTGTTGTACCAAAGTCCTCACTGATTTTGTGCATCAACAAACTTGTTTTCACAAATATTTCCTTCAAGTGGTATCAGAGCCCAGGTCTAGTAGTTGGTGAATCCTTTGGGTTTTGTAGTTCATAGTCTTTGATTTGAATGTTGTAATGGTTACAAGATTTATTCTTGCTTCTTTGAATGTAAATTTTGTTAGAAAATTTGCCATCTCAAATGTTGTAGATGCAGTTCATATGAGCATGAATTTTGGAGCTAAAATTTGGTGCCATGTTTATGGGGAAATTCGGCCAAATCCAAATGGTGGATTTTTGGGTTCATGTTTGTCTTGTTAAAAGTGTTTTAAAGTGACTTTTGGAACCCCTAAGTACCCTAGGATGTTAACCCCATTTTGAGTAGTGAAAATTTGAGTTTTATTGAGTGAAAATATTCATGGAGCTCTTATGGGTTTTCATGGATGTTCTTCAATGTTCTTGCTTTGTTCATACCAAGAACAAAAAGTTTGGTGATTTGATTCAAAGTTTTGGTTGATTACATAAAGTCTTTATTTTGTGTTGGTTGGTGTGACTTTTCAATCAACAAGACATTTTTTTTTAATAAAAAAGGTGATTGGAAGGTTGTGACACACCCCGACCTAGGTAGGTCGAAGCATGCTGGCCATCACTGTGAGGTGACGACCATAAGGGTAAGTGATGTAAAAAGTGAATAAATTTAAAACTAATTAGAACTAGTTATACTAAATAGTGAAAGAATGCGCAATCGTGGGAAAAACCCACTACTATTATTCAGAGCGTAAACTAAAGTACACTTATTACATAACAGTGATAAGTTCGTACGTCTAAACAGAAGAGAATGTCAAAACTGGCGAGATTCCTCGAGTGCCACAAAGAGTACAACTATCTAGGTCCTGGAGGGGCGAAAAACAAAGTTGAGTGGGTCAGCAAAACAATACTTATACGAAATCCTTTATTTTCGAATACACTAGCCCCTCGCCGTAAAACAAGTATAGTTTCCTTAAAACCAAGGACCAAAATATCGTTAATATCGGCCAAATATCGCCGATATTATCGTTTTTTTTTAGATAACGATATTTTCACACTTATCCCTTAATTATCGTCCATATATCGTGATATTATCGATAATATCGTAACATTATTGATAATATCGTGATATGATCGATAATATCGTGATATGGGGTTATGCTTTATCGTTTGGGCTTCTGGTCCTTTTTATAATCCCTCCACCAGCTTCTTCTTTATCACTTGGGCGATGTGGGACAACAGCAACAACTCTAATCTCACAATTGTATTGTATTCTGCGCTTTCCCATTCAACAGCCACCGGCTTTATCCAACAAAATTGTATTTTTATTATGGGTAATGATCTTTTGGACTTATACGAGTTGCAATTTAGTTTTTCAATTACCCACCAAAGAATTTAAGGCTACTTCGATTTATACATTTTAGGTTGGGGAATGAGTTTAACGATGAGTACTAATTTTCTCACATTGCACCATTAGAAAAATATCATATTGATATACGTCTTTTGGTTATTTGCTAATTTGACTGTTCGCCCGAATAATGATATGATAGGCATTCGATTTATTTGTGGGCTAACGAGGGAAACCAAACTAGCACATATGAACAAAAACTCGTCATCGTAGAGCTTCGGCTTCTATTCAAATTAGTAACATGAAAGGAAAACCAATCATACAATTTAGTCTAAATGGTGGAAGTGACGTTTCTACGTCAGTCTTGTATTTACTACATCATCAATTTAATTAAAAACCTATAATTACCTAAGTAGAACCGTTCATCTCATTGTGGCGTCTTCGATTACCAAAACATAATCATGTACTATGTCTATATGATTTTGTATTAACACGTTGGATACAAATATCACTCAAAATTTTGATATGGCTTTCAAAATTGACCAAACAGTTTTCTTTTTTCTCGAAACTAGATGATGTAAAATGTGATTAACCAAATTATTATTATTTTAAAAAAATAAAGAAAAATTAGTATCAGATCCCTAGTTTCTAATGTTCATTGACTAAGATCTTATCAGTTTTTATATTTTGATCAAAGTCCCTAGCATTAATGAATTACATGTAAGTTACATAACTTTCATAACAAAAATTAATAATTGATTTAGAGTTTTAATACTCACATCCTTATTAAACTCCTAATTAATTTTCAATTCAAACATTTCAAATATATAAAAAATAAAATAAGAATAAGTTTGTACCCATTAATTTTTATAAAAAAAATTGATATGTACCCGTTATAAGAATAAGTCACTCATGTATCTTACCATGCAATGTATAAAGTGTAAAATATTGTACAAATTCATTATATATAAATGATTATGGTGTGTTTAAACTTCTTTCATTAAGTACTACATATTTTCTACACTCACAATGTTTGCCAGCTCGCTATATAATCAACTTAAATCAATTAAATACATCATGCAATGCATTTCCTTTCAATTTTTTGTGATAAACTAATAGATAATTGACTAAATAAACATCCTGCAAAGTTTCAATAAAACTTTCCAAGTTTTTCTTACAATTTCCGTGGTTTTTATTCAATTTTTATCGATATCGATAATATCCCGATATTTCCATCGAAATTTCTGTGTTTTTTGACTATTGATATTTCTGATATCATCGATATTTTATACCTTGCTTAAAACATACTACGTAGGTATGTAAACAATAAATCAACAGCATTGTAATAATAATATTATAACCAGAAATATGCCAAGTCATGATGTATCAAATGCCACAATAATATAATCATGTGATAATCAAGTCTAGCTAAGTGCTCATCCATCTAGGCTAACACACAAGTTCGAACAGATAATTTCTAACATGAACATGACTGGGTGTAATCAATATGCTATAGTACTACGATCAAGTGAAGACTGGTGCAAAAGCACGTCACATAAAAGTTGGATTGCCTAATGCAATTTACTCGACAGGACTAGCACCTAACTTGGATCCAAGGCGAGCGAATGGTGCAATGTGAACATACACGTGAAGGACTGGCCCTGGCCCTGGGGCGAGTACTAACACTGATGCAGCAAGATGAGCATGTACAAATATGTATGAATGTCATGACAGTAATATCCCAACCATATAACAACATTTATCACAATTATATAGCAGTTATCAATTATTTGGCAATATATACATAAAGTGATGTATTTATCCAATTCTAGAAACTATAAATACGTATAAATATAACAATAAATTGCCCACTCACAAGTACGTTGCTAGGTTAGCTAGCCAGCTAAGGTAGAAAGAAAGTTCGAAAGGATAAAAGGTCGTCATAGTTGGCAATTGGGACATGATTTATATATTGGAAATCTGCCTTAATCCACTTATTAATCCTAAAAGTGTATCTTACGACATAGACACATTGCAAATATGAGACAAAACTCATCAACTAATAACTCTCAAGCAAGCATGTAGCTAAAGAAAGATAAACAGATAATGCAAGCATCATGCAAACCCATAAACAAATTTAAAACCTGAAACAAAATCAGATGAAATGAAATATATCTAAAACAGAAATTAGAACAGCTTGCGCAATCATTCAACTTCTACAAAGCCTTAACTGGTGTTTTCGAGCCCTACTTTGTGTCTGAATCCCACAAAGCAAAACAGATACATGTCAATACAAACAAAGATTTCATAACGCTAAGTCCTCATACAAGTGATTCAAGTAAAAAACTTACAGGAGTTTCGCCCTTTTGGACAGGCGGATTATACTCAAGATCTCCATGCTCCGCAAACTTACAAATTGCACTACCCCTTCATCCAAATCAACATCCCTTGCAAAATACATCCAGAACTTCACAGTATTTACAAAATTCACCAATAAATTACTTGAAAAGTTCATGCACATTAACCCTGTTAAATATGATGCTCAAAAAATAACTAAACCCATTTAATTAGAGCAATGATATTTCAATACAAGATTATTTAAAAAACCAATGGTTCAAGAAATTACAGAGACAACATTGAATAGGGATAGATAGAGGGAGAGAAATTGAGTACCTGAATAAAAATAAGAGCGTAGAGACTAGATTTCCCTTTAGCTACCTTCTGATACCCTGAAATTCGATATGTCAATTGCAAGGCATATTGCTGTCCACCACATCACCAATGTGCAAAATTGTCGCTATATCCAACACAGCAGTAAGTGTAATAAAATAGTGACCATTTTGAATACGGGTGGTATGAACATAATTTATACTCTAATATCCACATCACTGTACACCAATAAGACTTAAGAAAATGTAAAGTTCCTAATGATATTTTAAACTAAAAACAAATGACCAGAAGTTCAGAACTTACAAACTAGTAGAGAAAAAAAAAGTAGCAGGACCCGGAGACATGAGTAGAGTATTAGTAGCTTGCACCGAAGCGGATATACAGGAAACAAGCATAATGCCAATGTAACCATCGGTCAGACAAATGAAAGAAGTGTTTGCCAGAGAGACCTTCGTTTTACAAAAGTCCATGCAAAGAAGGCATCATTCTCAGAAAATACTTGGTCCTGCAAATAACAATAAACCTACAGAAAGAAGGCATCATTCTCAGAAAGAACTTGGTCCTGCAAATACATGAAGAGAAGAAAGCATACAGAAAGAAAAGATTTAAACATAAGTAAACCTACTGATGAGTCAATATTATATTATATATTTCACCCTATTCTTAGTGTAATTTGGTAATTATTTTGGTAGAATTTTGATACTTTGCTTTACATTTTCAATATAGGACATTCGATTTCTTCTGGAGCAAAACGTGACCAAACAGACGAATTTTGGAGTGATTCAAATTGAAGAACATTCATGTGTTCCTTAGCTTGTTCGTGTCAAAATCTCAGCAATTTCTACCAAGCGATTATTTTCTGGAGATTAAATGAAGGAGCAGTGCACGTTGTTGGAAAGTGACGTTTCTGAGCTTAAACTGCGTTTTTTGAGCCCAAGATGACTTTGGATGGGTTCGTGACCTTTTGGAGAAGTGTTTAAAATAGTCAAAGCTTTAAATCCAGCTATTTTGGGCCAGTTTTGGAGCTGATTTGGGTCCAAAACGTGGTTGTGTAAGATTTTGGACGAATTTACCAAGTCAATTTAGGATTATGTTTCCTATTTTATTTTAATTTATTTAGTTTCCCAGTCTTATTCTAAGACCTTTTATTAGGAGGATTTTATCTAGAGTAGTATAAATAAGCCTTTTGGCAGACCTAGGGTTTTTCTCAGCGAGAGAACGCATGCAATTATTGGAGAGAAGATTTTGGGCAAAGCTTAGAGATTTCAAGACTTTTACTTTCAAGGTGTTTTCACTCTTTTTCTATTTCAATAAAGACTTTATGATTTTTATTATGAATATGCATAACTAATTTTCTTTTGCTAGGGTGAGGTCACGATCCTTAGAAAGAATATGTAATCTCTTCTTAATTTGCTTATGAATTCATGCATGCAAGTTTTGAATTGTTACTCACTGATTTAAACTATCTATTTGTTTTAATGATTCGCGACCATTAGGATATTTAGAAAAGTAATTTGATGCAATTTTGGCGGAGGACTGTCCCTAAAATTGACTAAGGCTTCTTGTGATTAATATGTGTAATCTCTTAGGATGGATGACACATTTTAAGGGTTATATGGTTTTTCAAAAGGTTTTCATAAAACTTAATGAGTCTTGCATGTTCACATTCGATCTGAACACCACGGACGGGTTGCATGTTAGATATACGTTCTATATTGGAGGTTCGAAGTAGGATATACTTTAGGAAAACCTAACCTTCAAAATATGCATGTATGGTTCATAAGTAATTAGAAGAGCTACATAGGATTGTTAGGGTGATGGTGGAACCCTAGTATCTTCTCACTTTAAATTCTAAAAATTGTTTCTTTCTCCTTCTTTAAAATTGCAGTTTTTAAGTAATCTTTTTAATTAAATTTGTTATTCTTAATTTAGGTCATTAAATCACCATTTTTCCAAAATTTTGTTCTAAATAATTAGTTGAGAATTGATTTTGGCATTAATCTATTTAAATTAATCCTTGTGGAGAACGACCTCACTTGAGCCAACTATACTACGACAATCTTGTTTCTCTTGCAAGTATTTTAGGTGTTTTCAACCCTTTTGCGTAGGTGGTAAAAATCCTATCACCTACTAAAGGGACATTTCAAAACACTTTCGAGTAAGTTCACCCATTTCCTCCATAGTTTTCAATGTTTTATACATATAAAATCAAAACATTGCAATCTAAAGTAAAAAGTACAAAAGGGTATGATAATATCACCACATGTAAACAGTACACAAATACAAAGTAAACATAAAAAGCGTAGTATGATCATAAAGAGTATGAGTACATAGGCAATGCAGATACACTGAAACAGAAAAGCCGGATTTAGTCAACTTAAGTGGTTCCCAAGATGAAACGAAAAAACTAAAAGGCAGAGCTTGCAACTGCAAGGGCAGCAAGCTACTTGTACAAGAACAATTAAGAGGTTAGCTCCCCTGAAATATTCCACGCGTGTCTCCTGTAGACCAAATCCTTATTGTCTCTCACCTTCTCAGCAAACAACTGGAACACATCTTTCTGGGTAGCTTGTTTCGGAATGGAAATCACGTGGCAATCAGCACACAATGAAAATATAGGCAGGCTATAGCAACGGAAACCAGTTGGCCAAAACCTATCTTTCCTTGAAAAAAAAATTCCAAAATTAAAATTGGACAAATATAATAATCAAGCCGAGGAGCTATATCCAAAAGAAACAATACCTTTCTCGTCACTGATTACTAATTACCTAAGGTTGAGATAATCAAGTGATAAAGAGAAGGACATTATAAGCAGTCGTGCACATTAACAAATTAAATTCATTTTAAGTATCACCATGTAGGCAACACCATCTAATTCCACAATGCAGAATATTCCAAAATCTCAGTATCTGACCTTTGTATGGATTTGTTTTGGAATTGGTGTGAGGCTGCCAACTCCGAAATTGAAGTTTGCATGCTGTAGAGAAGACTAAAATCATGCAAGAAAACTTAAATTCACAATAGAACAAAATAGAATCACAAAGTTATCATCTGGTTGAAGGAATTCAGTACTATCACAGATTCACATTCTACAGTATTTACATTATCGGAGAAAATATGAGGAATCCCGAAGTCCAAAAATTTGTTATCCTCCACTTACAATGCAATCCAATGATAAGACACAGTCCACCCACCACCCTAAAATTCGATTTAACACTAAAACCCCCAATTTCTATTTGAATTTTCCAAATTGAATCTAATTACAATACCAAAATCTTCAAATTAAGGCATTAAAGCTTGATTCTAACCTTAGAAAGAAGAAAAACAAAGAATTAAGGAAAATAAAGAATTAAGCTTGATTTTGACCTGGGTCTATACCTGCTAGCTACAGGAAAAGAATTAAGCTTGATTCTCACCTGGTGCAATCGGGAGAGGATGAGGAGAGGATGAGGATGAGGAGGAAGACGATATGAGCAAGAGGGAAGAGAGAGACCGAGTGAGAGAGAGGGCGATATGAGAGTGAGAGGGAAGAGAGAGACCGAGTGAGAGACAAAGGGAAGAGAGTTTGGGTATTAGTAGTGAAAATTTGAAAAAAAAAGCCTATTTTTAACACGCGCACCACCAAAATTATACGTGACACAGGTATATATTTTGACGTCGCGCAAAGTGGTTTTGTGCGACGATGACATTAAGACATCGCGCAAGGTATTTTTTAAAAAAAAAAATCATTATAAAAATTACTAAAAATGTGACTTTCTTCCTTTCAAATTCAATTTTTTTTTTATATAAACCCCACAATAATATATTTTTCTAACAAAAACCCACAATAATTTTTTTTTACACATATATCATTCAATTTCTTAAGTGTTATAAGTACAAAATAAATAAATTAAAATCTACTTAGTAAATATATATATTATTGAACTTGATGGGAAACGCATTGTACGAAACTAGTTTTAAAGATCCAACCGTCAAACTTGTTTGTATATGTTTTGAGATCGTATACACCAAAAATCGCAAAAAATAAACATGCAAAGATCAAGTAGAAGGGACAAAACTTTATAAACGAAAAAGCATGATTTAACAGTAGTTTTAATTCCGATTTTGATGATTTTTTTACAGCTACACTCTTGGATCCCATATGAATACAATAAACTAATTCGATCATCAATTTAAAATATTTACACAAATGAATACCACAAAATATTATGCTATACTTAATGAAAGTATAAATAAACTTCAAGTGTTAGTGAATCTATTGTTTTGATGGGATACACACTGTACAAAACTAGTTTCAACGGTCCAACCATCAAACTTATTTGTATATGCTTCGAGATCGCATATGCCAAAAAGCGCAAAAAACAAACATTCAGAGATTATGTAACGGGACAAACCTTTTTTACGACTATAAACGAAAAATCACGATTTAACGGTTATTTTAACTCCGATTTTGATTATAGCTATCCTCCTTGATCCTATATGAATACAATAAACTAATTCGATTGTCAATTTAAAATATTGGATATCACAAAATCTTATGTTATACTTACTGAAAGTATAAATAAACTCCGAGTGTAAGTGAATCTATTTTTTTTTATGGGATACGCATTGTATGAAACTAGTTTCAATGATCCTACCGTCAAACTTGTTTGTATATGCTTCGATATCGCATACGCTAAAAATTGCAAAAAGCAAACATTCAGATATTAAGTAACGGGACAAACCTTTTCAATGGCTATAAACAAAAAATCACAATTTAACGGTTATTTTAACTCTGATTTTGATGATTTTTTACAGCTACACTCTTTAACCCTATATGAATACAATGAACTAATTCGATCGTCAATTTAAAATATTTACACAAGTGGATACCACAAAAGAAAAAGGCAATGCAAGAACCCCAAAAGAAAAGCAAAAGGAAAAAAAAACAAAAAAAAAAAAACTTTGCGCGACGTAGGTACACCTACGTCGTGCAAAACAACTTTGTGCAATGTAGATCTACCTATGTCGCGCAAAGTTTTTTTTTTTTTTTTTTTTATGTGGCCCTTTTGCTTATGAGTACAAAATAAATAAATTAAAATATACTTAGTAAATATATACACCGTTGAACTTGATGGGAAACGCATTGTACGAGATTAGTTTCAACGATCCAACCGTCAAACTTGTTTGCATATACTTCGAGATCACATACGCTAAAAATCGCAAAAAGAAAACATTCAGAGATCAAGTAATGGGACAAAACTTTTCGACGGTTACAAACGAAAAAACACAATTTAACGATAGTGTTAACTCCGATTTTGATGATTTTTTTACAACTACACTCATTGATCCTATTTGAATACAATGAACTAATTCAATGGTCAATTTAAAATATTTACACTAGTGGATATCACAAAATCTTATATTATACTTAAAGAAAGTATAAATAAACTAAGTAGTAGTGAATCTATTGTTTTGATGCGATACACATTGTACAAAGCTAGTTTCAACGATCTAACCGTCAAACTTGTTTGTATATGCTTTGAGATCGCATATGCCAACAATCGCAAAAAAATAAACATTTGGTTATCAAGTAATGGGGCAAACCTTTTCAACAGCTATAAACGAAAAATCACGATTTAACTGTTATTTTAACTCCAATTTTAATGATTTTTTACAGCTACACTATTTAATCCTATATGAATACAATGAACTAATTCGATCATCAATTTAAAACATATACACAAGTGGATACCACAAAAGAAAAAGGCAATGCAAGAACCCCAAAAGAAAAGCAAAAGGAAAAAAAAAAAACAAACTTTGCGCGACGTAGGTACATCTGCCTTGCGCAAAACAGCTTTGCGCGATTCATGTGTACCTACGTTGCGCAAAGTTTTTTTTCCCCCTTTTGCTTATGAGTACAAAATAAATAAATAAATTAAAATCTACTTAGTAAATATATATACCATTGAACTTGATAGGAAACGCATTGTACGAAATTAGTTTCAACGATCCAACCGTCAAACTTGTTTGTATATATTTTGAGATTGCATACGCCAAAAATCCCAAAAAACAAACATTCAAAGATCAAGTAATGAGACAAAACTTTTCAACGGTTATAAACAAATAATCATGATTTAACGGTTATTTTAACTCTGATTTTGATGATTTATTACAGCTACACTCCTTGACCCTATATGAATACAACGAACTGATTCGATTGTCAATTTAAAATATTTACACAAGTGGATACCACAAAATCTTATGTTATACTTGATGAAAGTACAAATAAACTCTTAAGTTTTAGGGAATCTATCGTTTTGATGGGATACGCATTGTACAAAGTTTTTCACAACTAAAATTCTCAAAAGTTTTTCACATTTTTTTAATCATGAATAACCCTCCAACTCACATTAAGAAATTGAAACACTTGACAAGCCCCAATTTTCATAGAACAAAGAATGAACACATCTATCACTACATTAATCATGAATTTAATTTCCGCATATTTTGATCTCAACAGGTAATTAGTCAATCACAAACAAACAAAAAAGATCAAATTTTCAATACAATCATATATAAAAAATGGAAGAATACCAAAATTTCAAAACAGTTTTGCGTGACTCAGGATTCACCTACATCGCGCAAAACAGCTTTGCGCGATGTAGGTGCACCCTGTGTCGTGCAAAGTTGGGAAAAAAGCTGTAAAACATTCTTGGTTTGGCGCCAAAATCTTGTGCGATGCACTAAACGTCGCGCAAACGTCTTTGCGCGATGAAGATTGGCGTCGTGCAAAACGGTTTTGCGCGACGCCAGTCTTTGTCGCGCAAAGTGTCGTTGCGCAAAGACTGTTTGCGCGACGAAATTTGCTACGTCGCGCAAGTTGCCGTTGCGCAAACATGTTTTTGTACTAGTGAGTGCACTTCTCTATCGGTGATTGCTTTTGGAACAGTGAGTCACCATTTTGCTTTTTGTTATTTACCTATCCTTGCCATGGAAAAGTACTTTTTCACCGCGGGTTAGCTGCCCTCTACTCCTTGTCACTTCCATCATTGGCTTGATGCCTATTAGTTGCCAAATAACCATATTTAAATCCACCCTGGGCTGCTGCCTTCACCAGCCCAAAACAAATAAGCTTTTTGCACACCTGGGCTTTAATTGAATTGAGCCCAATATTAATTATCCCCCCGAACAATCCAACAAGTAAATTTCCTCGTTCTCTCGTATACCTTTTTTGTTTTTGAGGTGTTTATTTATTTGGCCGAAAAAGAAAAATGCATTGATAGTTAGAAATAGTTTTTAGCTTAAATGACTAATAAGACAATATACCCGAGGTTCTATTTTCATGGCTCCTCCTTTAGTTCGCTTCTATAAATTAAATAGACATAATTAAGGACCCATCTCATTAATTTATTTCGTGCTTGGGAAATTTGAACCAGTAAACACACATATGGATTGACGTTGAAGCCAAAGTAACTGTCCTGGTATACAGAACATAGCCAGAGGTGGCCTAAGTTATTTAAATGTGTATTGCACTAAAATCCAACTGCTTGTTGCCCAACTTTGGTGATACACTCGGTGTTAGGGTTTCATTTTGTCTCCACTATCTCCTCTCCTAAGCCCATCTCCCTATTTAATCCGTTTCACCATTTGCTTCCATATCAACTCATGCATCAATATCTCTCTATATATCTTAAATGTTAGTACAAGTACCATACTACCATGGCTAAACTCGGTCTTTTCTCCCGGACCGATCTCCAGAACTTAGCTCTCTTACAACAAAATCAACACCAAACCCAGTTATCAAGCCCTAATTTGGTCCCCAAAGCCTGGATGTGGAACCCTAAGCCAGTTCAAGAACCCGAAGATGACTCATGGGAGGTGAGAGCCTTCGCGGAGGACACTGGTAATGTAATGGGCACCACATGGCCTCCAAGGTCTTACACTTGCACATTTTGTAGAAGAGAATTCCGATCCGCCCAAGCCCTAGGCGGCCACATGAATGTGCACCGCCGCGACCGGGCTCGCCTCCACCAATCCCATCCTCAGATGAACCCGGCAGCAATCTCATCAGCTTCCACTACCTCACTCATAATCCCAACTCAAGAATTTGTGAATTCAAATGGTGGATTATCCCTTGTTTACCAATTGCCAAGCCCTAGTAGTATAAATGGTGCATCCTTCAATACTGTGACAACTTGGATGAGCTCAAGTAGCACAAATGGTCATGGTGTTGAGTCATTACCATCCATTCTTCATTCAGTTTCACCCAATATTCCACCCCATGACTACTTAGTGTCAGTTGTGCCACCAGCTGGAAGAAGCAATTCTAATTCCCAATATTGTCACTCAAACAAATCATCAGCTCATGATGATCCGGAACCCTCAACGTCCGGAACAGAAAATGGCAATTTTGAAGAGCTTGATTTAGAGCTTCGGCTTGGGCATGGTCGACCGGCAATACCATCTTGATTCTTCGACAAACAAGAAATTAAGGGACGATTGATATACAAGCTTATTAAGGCGGGTGTGTCTGCAGCTAGAAGTTGGAGACAATTCATATATATATATATATATATATATATATATATATATATATTCATGTGTATGTCCGTAAGAGTAAGACGCAGTATACCCTACCTAGCTAGCTTTCACAGAAACCTGTTTGAGATTATTTATTTATTTTGTATGATTATTTTCTTGTTTGATATAACTAATTATTCTTAAGTTTTGAGAGTTTTGAAGCTCGTTACAAATGTAAGAGAAGAATTAAGAAGCCACTAAAGGCATATAATACCTTAATTATAACTAATAAATTCAAAGAAAATCAAGGTTTTATAATTAATTCTGGAATAAATTTGTATATTTTATATTTTAATGAAACAAAATGTTTTTAGTAGTAGTGATGGAGTGAGATAACAGCTTGCAGTGCAGTGTCATTTTCTGTTACAGATTTCTGGGTAAAGACTAAGGGGTCTCTGTTATGCTGCTGTCTCTGCGCATACATTTCCGTGGGGATTATTTCTATGTACGTGTATTAGGGCTTAATTTCCATAAAACCACAGAAATGCCAATTATCCCGAAAACCAAGTCCTGATTTGAGCATTTGATTGGTTAGCCAACCATTAATAATTGCATGCATTAAAGGGGTTCCGACTTCCTAGTCATTTCTGATAAATTCATAGAAGAGTTCATATATATCATGGTAAAATGCATTTACTTATGTTCTGATCTACGTGGATGTTGCCGGCAGAGAAACCTTATTTCCAACATCTTTTATTATGAAGGGTTTTGTGTTCCAATATACAGTTAACTTACACCACCAAATTATGATATTTCAAATGTTTTATTCGTAATCATTCTCCTCTATCATATATATTTCAAAATTTAAGATTTCCAGTTTCAATAATACAAAAAAAAAAAAAAAAAAGAAACTAGAACATATTCGTTTGATATGAAAGGAAATATATGTGTTCCATATTCAAAAAATTAGACCAGTATTCGTCAAGACCACTCTTTCCACACTTAAAACATTGTTGGCTATTATGTGGTTGAGTTCGGCCTTACTTTGTAACCCTTCTCAATTATCCTCTAACAAGAAATATAACGGCTCCAAGTCTACCACCCCAGTAGTTCCACCCAAAAAGTTTCACTTTTTCAGGATTAAGTTTTGTCCTGATCTATCAGCTAACAAACATATATTATTACTTTTTAGAAAATCATGACAGGTGAATAGCTCATACGTACAACAGAGAATGACCAGCTTCCTCCTCCTTCTAATTACGTTGTAATTTCAAGTCAGGATGTCCTTAATCATATATTATCTAATCTATGTGTACCACAAAATACATTTGTTCATAACCATCTATGTTTTAGCACCTCTTACAAATCAGCTTAGGAAATCGGTCATCTAAACTATACCAACATATATAGGTTGTCTATTAAGAACGATACGGTACTGATGGAAATCAAGTGGCTAAAATTTGTGGGAGGAGCCTAAACTCTGCTCCTATACTAGTTTTGGAGCCTAAACCCTAGTACAAGAGCAGATGTAATTTCGAAGTGCGAGCCATAAAAAAGTGTCAGGCTTACTAATTAAACAACACATTTGAGAGCATCTCGAATTGGAGAATTGAAATTTGCATGAATACTCTTTTTTTTATTATTATTATTAACTTTTTTTGTAAAAGATGACACAAAACGTTTTAAGATTACTTAGATACCCAATTTTAGCGAAGATTAAATTTTCAAACCAAATTTGTAAATTAAATAATATGTTATCAATAAGAAATCGGCACATTAATTGACGCTTGATTAATAATCCAATAACCAATAACCACATCATTTGGTTTATACAATTTGATTTAAAATTTTGATCTTTCTAACATTACTCTAGCCCAAATTTATGTAGCAAAGTATATATGGTAAATAAATATTCTTGTAAAAGGAAAACAGTAATCTATTACACGATGAAAGCTGCTTTTTGAGCCGAAGCACTTGTCTATAAAGTGTGATCCCCTAGCTAACTTCCAGAATCTTGAATAAGATCATACGAACATTACATTTGACTAGAAATCCAAGGTTTACAAATTCTTAAGTTTTCTTTTTCCCTGCAAGACTAGCAACTATGATTGTCAGACTAGGTCCCAATGTAGGCCAGGTTTGAAGGACGTACTTGTTGTCGATGCAAATTTCCACCGTTTCTAATTTTGGCGAAAATGTACCTGTAAAACAATCAACACCTTTGATCAAATACCTAAGCCTTACGCGCTCACGAGGTGAGGGGGGGTTAGGCCAATGGATTTACGATGCCTAAGTTAGTTTCTCTAAGAAGAGTAAAGTGTTTAGGGCTTTTAGCAGCAGCAAAAGCTTTTTAAATTTGGTAGAATATGGGGTATATATAGGAGAGGGCCGGCCATAGTGTTAGAGTTTTATCCTACACATGGCGGCATCCTATTGGCCAAGGTTTATGGAGAAATATTCTCAAGATATTAACTAGGAAATAATATCTTGAGATAATGAAGTAATTATCCCTATGTCAATCTTCAGTTGGGAATCTATTAAAGATAGGATTTGGCTAATTAATCCTTATCTTTAATGCTTTGACTTTTTGTTGTCAAGGGCAGGTGAGCTGTGGGCAGTCGTATTCAGCTGCTGAGACCTTCAGGGGTGTGAACTGCGCGTGAGAGTATCTGAGGAGTATGCCCATTTAATGAGGGCAATCTTGTATTTCTTGAGCAAAAATCCACTTGTCACCTCTAGAATTTTTTGGATTATTTTAGGCTCCACAAATGCCCCCATACCTACTGGGCTGTACGTAGGAAAAAGGCAGTAGGTGTAGAAATTCAAAGCTGCATGGGCTCGTAGAATTGTTTCCTAATTTGAACTTGATCTCCTTTCTCGATTTGGAGACAGACTTCTTCTAGGAAAAGGAAACCAATTGCCCCCAATACCTATTTAATTCTACCTTAAGCAGAGGATTAAATAAATTTGGAGAACAATCATTATTCCAACAAGGAAGAGAGAAGCCAGAGGAAAATTTCGCCCCCTCCCTTAGCTTTCTTCTTCTCTTGCCCTTGCAAAGAGTTGTCTCCCGTTGTTGTTCTTCTTCTCCGTGCCACACCAAGGTAAGAAAAATTTGAATTTTCTTCTTCTTGATTTTTTGGGAGTCTTAGGACTTGAAAAATTGGCTCGCCAAGGGTCAAAGAGGTGTGAGTGACGTGGCAGGGATGCCACGAGGCTGCTGTGCTGCAGTGGTACGGTGATGGAGCTCGGCTGGTGTGGGCCAGGTGCTCAGCTCGGCTTGGGCCAAGGTGACAGGTGTGTTGGGGCGTGAGGCTGGGCAAACTGTGAGGCTCTAGACCATCTAGGCTTGACCTTGGCGCGTGCCAATCATGGAGAAGTAAGCTCAAGCCTACTATGGTGGGCGGAATGGAGAGAGAGACCGGCATGGGCTGGGTCTTTCCTCCAAGCAGGTTGGGCCAAGAGGCCTTGGGCTGTATTAGACGTGCTAGGCATGAGCGATAAGTGGCAAGGGTCCTGGCCATGAGGCCTAGTGTGTTGTTGGGTTCATGCGGTTTGGGCTCTCTCTGAAGGAAAGAGAGAGTGAAGGCTCGGCCCTCTTGTGGCCGTGTGGGTGAGTTGGGCCGTGGGGCCTGGCGCAGGGCTCTACAGCCCTTTTTTTTTCCTTTTCTCACGAGCTGCCTTCTAAATATTTTTCTTTGTACGTTTTGCAGAGATTTTGAGATGTCTTCCTCTGATTGCAAAAGCGACGAATACCCTCCACCTTTTTACCGTCAAAGTGGATTTCCTTAAGACGTACAAGCATGCAATTCCGTCAGGGGTTCGCGTCAAGTGGGTGAAAGACAATAGCGACCATGAACCATGTGATGAGGGTACCACTACTAGGAAGAGGACTGTCAAATTCCATCTGTATTACTTCGTGTTGGGATTTACTTTTCCAATGTTGCGTCTTTTTAAGGAGGTGATCTGCTCCATGAAATGTGCGCCTGCTTAGTGCTCCCTGAATGCAGTTCGTGCGATGGTGGGGTTCTCGAACTTTAACAGGTTCTTTGATCTTGGCTTGACCATAAATGAGTTATGGTACTTCTTTGAAATCGACCATAAGAAAGGCGTGGGGCAACTAAGGTCTCGCCATAGGCTACTTGATGCTTCCTGCAAAGGTGATCATGAGTGGGCGAGAGATACCTTGGAGGTAAGTAGGGAGTGGGAGTCTGACTCCTCTCTTGAGCTATGTGTTCCGACTGTCTTTATTAGTGGTAAGTGAACTACTTCATTCCTGGCTTGCGTGAATTTTTGTTGAGTTGCTCCATGACTTTAGTTTACTGATCGTCTTTCTTACTTTGTGTAGATTCAGAATTTGGCTAAACTCCAAGAACTTCGGTCAATATGAAGAAAGTGCACATCGCCTTGGGCATTTCTGCTAAGCATCTTGAGTGGCGCTGGCTATTCAGTCCTTTTCGCCAGGAGAAAGGCGGGCTGCCTTCGAAGGAAAAGATAAAGAGAATAAAGGATGAGGTG
This sequence comes from Malus sylvestris, assembly GCF_916048215.2. NCBI lineage: Eukaryota > Viridiplantae > Streptophyta > Magnoliopsida > Rosales > Rosaceae > Malus > Malus sylvestris. Next base: position 34,954,175 of record NC_062275.1, read on the forward strand.
CTTGCTCGTCCGATCGTTGTTGTATAGCCTACTGCCAATAAGGCTGGAAAGAAGAAATCTTCCTCACCTGTTTGTGAGCCTTAGGCCTAGAAGAAGCCAATGACTTCTTCTGCCGTTTGCAGGGGCTCATCTATTGCTATGAAGCTTGTCATCGATTTGACTTCTCCTAAAAGGAAGAAAAAGACCATTGAGTCTGAGCCTATAAAACTTGCAGCTCTGAAGGTAGCCATGACCATTGCTGAGAGGATTTCCTAGCGAAAAGGTTTGATGGTGTCATCGATGTTTGGGTTTGTGTCGAAGCACACGTCAGGAGCTAAGTTCGATTCAGCTTCTGAGAGGCTCGCCGCTATGAAGATCGGGAGTAGATTCTACTGCTAAGGTGGCACTTGGGCATGTTCCTTCTTCCGTTGTAACTGATTCGTCTGTTGAGAAAGGGAAGTTTGCTCACAAGGGCAGTTATGAAAGATCCACCGAGTTTGAAGCCAGGGAGTTTCCTGAGATCTGTGCGTTGCTAAAGGTTGACCTGTTTGAGGAGTTAATGTATGCACTAATTTTGTTGATAGTGTTGGGAAAGTTATCTATGCCCGAACTCTTTTGCAAAGCATCATACCTACTGGATAAGGTCCTCTATGACTGCTACAATGCATAAGACTTTGATCATGGCAGTTGATTCTATATGCATTGATCATGATGTTTGTCAAGTGTGCTAAGGAGGTTGAAGTGGTGTTGATGGCTCAGCTGTGCTCGGCTGTTGAAAAGATTAAGAAGCTTGAATCTGAACTCGCTGTTTTGAAGGGGTTTCATGTCTCTGTCTCTACCCCACTTCTATGCAGTTGGAGATCGCTCATCAGGAGATCGCTCATTTAAAGGCTAAGCTTAGTGCAACTCAGGCGATGTTGGAAGTTGCAGAGAAGGAAGTCAATCGTGTTGCACTTATGGTCAAGGACTTTGAGCGTGTCAATTCGGAGCTAAGATCTGATTGTTTTACCAGGGACAAAGAGCTTGTCTTCATGCATACTGAAATGTCTCGTCTCAAGAATGTTGCCAGTA